>NC_143045.1:33692500-33735000 GCF_057628025.1 Oncorhynchus mykiss
TTTGGGTGGACCAGTGAAGACCTCGTGTGTTTTAGTGTGTGTGTTGCTGTGTTTACACTGTGCTGATAGTGCTCCACTGTGTTGTGGCAGTGGCCAGGCTCCCCGGGCCGGTCTGGACTGGGGGATTGTGGGAGATTAGCTCTAAGAGGATTAAAGCCCCACGCTTCATTAGCATAGTGAATCACTGCCAGGGAGACAGACTGTACTGTGGCACACACACACACACACACACACACACACACACACACACACACACCACAGCTTCATCAATGAGTTCACTTAGCGTTTACACACACACACACACACACACCACAGCTTCATCAATGAGTTCACTTAGCGTTTACACACACACACACCAATGAGTTCAGTTAACGTTTACACACACACACACACACACACCAATGAGTTCAGTTAGCGTTTACACACACACCACAGCTTCATCAATGAATTCACTTAGCGATCACACACACACACACACACACACACACACACACCAATGAGTTCAGTTAGCGTTTACACACACACCACAGCTTCATCAATGAATTCACTTAGCGATCACACACACACACACACACACACACTCCTACCATGGACATGCAGCAGCTTCATCAATGGAGAAGGCTAGCCATTGTAAATACTGTCCATACATTTTAATAAAGGAGCCTTCAGCAGAAATAGAATGACAGCCGCTCAAACACCTCCGCATCGTAACTGTAGCAGTCAACAGGGTTAGGGTGTGTTCCATTCTCATAAAAAGGGAAATGGGCCGTTACCTGGATAGGTCGTAGGGCTTAGCAATGATTACTACATATCAGGACTTCCCTCAAGTGTAGCAGCTAGTATAGATGTTAGCATTACCTTGCAGTCCAACTCTGCTCCACAATATTTTGAATACAGTCAAGTAGTCCTGGTGATGGTGCGCTGGAGGTACGGCGGGCTGTATATGTGTGTGTGTGTGTCTGTGTGTGTGTCTGTGAGAACCTAACTAATCACGTTCTGTGTTGGGTAGCTGCTCACAGAGAAGCAGACTCCTTATTAAGGACCTCGGCGTTACTGTTTCAAGGACAGCTTTTTTCCATCTACGTAACATTGCAAAAATAATAAACTTTCTGTCCAAAATTGATACAGAAAAATGTATCCATGCTTTTGTTACTTCTAGGTTAGACTACTGCAATGATCTACTTTCCGGCTACCCGGATAAAGCACTAAATAAACTTCAGTTAGTGCTTAATACGGCTGCTAGAATCCTGACTAGAACCAAAACATTTGATCATATTACTCCAGTGCTAGCCTCCCTACACTGGCTTCCTGTCAAGGCAAGGGCTGATTTCAAGGTTTTACTGCTAACCTACAAAGCATTACATGGGCTTGCTCCTACCTATCTCTCTGATTTGGTCCTGCCGTACATCCCTACACGTACGCTACGGTCACAAGACGCATGCCTCCTAATTGTCCCTAGAATTTCTAAGCAAAAAAAAAAAAAAAAGTTTTTTCCTATAGAGCTCATTTTTATGTTATGGTCTGCCTACCCATGTGAGAGACGCAGACTCGGTCTCAACCTTTAAGTCTTTACTGAAGACTCATCTCTTCAGTGGGTCATATGATTGAGTGTAGTCTGGCCCAGGAGTGGGAAGGTGAACGGAAAGGCTCTGGAGCAACGAACCGCCCTTGCTGTCTCTGCCTGGCCGGTTCACCTCTTTCCACTGGGATTCTCTGACTCTAACCCTATTACAGGGGCTGAGTCACTGGCTTACTGGTGCTTTTTCATGCCGTCCCTAGGAGGGGTGCGTCACTTGAGTGGGTTGAGTCACTGATGTGATCTTCCTGTCTGGGTTGGCGCCCCCCCTTGGGTTGGGCCGTGGCGGAGATCTTTGTGGGCTATACTCGGCCTTGTCTCAGGATGGTAAGTTGGTGGTTGAAGATATCCCTCTAGTGGTGTGGGGGCTGTGCTTTGGCAAAGTGGGTGGGGTTATATCCTTCCTGTTTGGCCCTGTCCGGGGGTATCATCGGATGGGGCCACAGTGTCTCCTGACCCCTCCTGTCTCAGCCTCCAGTATTTATGCTGCAGTAGTTTATGTGTCAAGGGGATAGGGTCAGTTTGTTATATCTGGAGTACTTCTCCTGTCTTATCCGGTGTCCTGTGTGAATTTAAGTATGCTCTCTCTAATTCTCTTTCTTTCTCTCTCTCGGAGGACCTGAGCCCTAGGACCATGCCTCAGGACTACCTGGCATGATAACTCCTTGCTGTCCCCAGTCCACCTGGCTGTGCTGCTGCTCCAGTTTCAACTGTTCTGCCTGCGGCTATATGATCCTGACCTGTTCACCGGACGTGCTACCTGTCCCAGACCTGCTGTTTTCAACTCTCTAGAGAGAGTAGGAGTGGTTGAGATACTCTTAATGATCGGCTGGCTATGAAAAGCCAACTGACATTTACTCCTGAGGTGCTGACTTGCTGCACCCTCGACAACTACTGTGATTATTATTATTTGACGTTGCTGGTCATTTATGAACATTTGAACATCTTGGCCATGTTCTGTTATAATCTCCACCCGGCACAGCCAGAAGAGGACTGGCCACCCCTCAGTCTGGTTCCTCTCTAGGTTTCTTCCTAGGTTTTGGCCTTTCTAGGGAGTTTTTCCTAGCCACCGTGCTTCTACACCTGCATTGCATGCTGTTTGGAGTTTTAGGCTGGGTTTCTGTACAGCACTTTGAGATATCAGCTGATGTACGAAGGGCTATATAAATACATTTGATTTGATTTGATTATCGCTACAGAAGTGAGAAGACCGGCGCTCCAATAACCAGTCAGATCCTTGTCATCCCATCTCCTCCTCTCCATCCCATCAACCCCTGGCCAACTCCAGCCTCTACACACCACTTCACCCTCTTCCCCCCCATCTCCAACCCAGGGGCTTGTCCAGGTAAGACAGTCAATGGGTTAGTATCGATACGGTACACAACCCTGAGCCAGACCACACACACTCTTTTTACAGTCTACAATCAGTCTACAATCAGACACTATTGTTGGTCAAACACTTGTAATATCACCACAGTATCAGACATTCACAGGGCAGATGAGCAGGTGAAACTGAGGTCAAATTCAGCTAAAATGTTGTTAAATTTAGAAAATATGTTTCCAACTTTTCCCATGAATGAAATAAGAAACGTGATCAAAGTATGAAAGGATTGTTATTCTCAGATACACTCCGCTTATTGTGTTTGGTTGTGGTCCATTTGTGTACAAATGATTATAATGATGTTTCAGCCCCCGAACATCCGCTCCAACAGAAATGGTCCCAAGGCTGAATCTAGTTACATACCCCTGTTACCTACCCCCGTTACCTACCCCCGTTACCTACCCCTGTTACCTACCTACCCCTGTTACCTACCCCTGTGACCTACCCCTGTTATCTACCTCTGTTACCTACCCTTGTTACCTACCCCTGTTACCTACCCCTGTGACCTACCCCTGTTACCTACCCCTGTTACCTACCCCTGTTACCTACCCCCGTTATCTACCCCTGTTACCTACCCCTGTTACCTACCCCTGTTATCTACCCCTGTCACCTACCCCTGCTGTACAGTATGAGAAGACTGCAGCATCACCACCACTACTACCTGAGACGACATGAGGAGCTGCAGTTCAGCCAGAGAAGGAGTGATATCCGAAGAATAGAGAGATGTAGGACATAGGAGTAGATACTGTAGATCAACACAGAGAGAGAGAGAGACAGCCTGATAGCCCTTCTGACAACCCCCCCCCCCCAATTGGGAAATACTGTATATTCAAGAAAAAAAACTTTTCCCCAAACAACACAGTGTGTCTAAACCTAGACCTTCTGTCTGAGGACCAACTAGGTTCACCTAGCCACATAATAATACACACTGGCACAAACGACCTGAGAGCACAGCAGGAAAGGGTGGCCACAGCACTGAAGGGAGTGATTGAAAAAGCTTCTTCTACTTTTCCCAACGCACAAGTGGTTATCTCCACCCTGATACCACAAAAAGACTTCCACCCTGCCACAATACATCGGGTAAACGCAAGTATTTCCCGTGACTGTGCCTCAAAACCAAATGTTTTCCTGGCCCACCACTCCACCCTGGACTAGAACTGCCTCTATGACCAGGTCCACCATGGACTAGAACAGTCTCTATGACCAGGTCCACCCTGGACTAGAACAGCCTCTATGACCAGGTCCACCCTGGACTAGAACAGCCTCTATGACCAGGTCCACCTCTACAAGGCAGCAGTGTCCACCACTCCACCCTGGACTAGAACAGCCTCTATGACCAGGTCCACCTCTACAAGGCAGCAGTGCCCACCACTCCACCCTGGACTAGAACAGCCTCTATGACCAGGTACACCCTGGACTAGAACAGCCTCTATGACCAGGTCCACCTCTACAAGGCAGCAGTGTCCACCACTCCACCCTGGACTAGAACAGCCTCTATGACCAGGTCCACCTCTACAAGGCAGCAGTGCCCACCACTCCACCCTGGACTAGAACAGCCTCTATGACCAGGTCCACCTCTACAAGGCAGCAGTGTCCACCACTCCACCCTGGACTAGAACAGCCTCTATGACCAGGTCCACCTCTACAAGGCAGCAGTGCCCACCACTCCACCCTGGACTAGAACAGCCTCTATGACCAGGTCCACCCTGGACTAGAACAGCCTCTATGACCAGGTCCACCTCTACAAGGCAGCAGTGCCCACCACTCCATCCTGGACTAGAACAGCCTCTATGACTAGGTCCACCTCTACAAGGCAGCAGTGCCCACCACTCCACCCTGGACTAGAACAGCCTCTATGACCAGGTCCACCTCTACAAGGCAGCAGTTCCCACCACTCCACCCTGGACTAGAACAGCCTCTATGACCAGGTCCACCTCTACAAGGCAGCAGTTCCCACCACTCCACCCTGGACTAGAACAGCCTCTATGACCAGGTCCACCTCTACAAGGCAGCAGTGCCCACCTTCGCCCGGACTCTAAAATACATTGCTCTTAAACACAGTCCCAACTCTTCACACAGGAGCAACAGATCAATAGCCACACCGCCCAGACAAGCGAGACACCCTCCCAGACCTGAGGGACCCCCCCTGGACCTACACATAGAGGACCCACGCCAAGAGGACTTACATCCAGACCACAGCACCCCCAGACACATCCACATCTCCACCCCAACCAATCAACACCCCCCCCCCCCCCCCCAAACCAACCATGCCCACACCCCATCTAGGCCCCCTCAGATCAGACCTATGCCCCTCCTGCCCACCCCATGCACCCCACCCCCGCAAAGAGGGCCTCAACATGGAAGTCACACATACGCCCAGGCAGTGAGTGTGCAAACAGGCCCAACCCCCACTCTTACACTTGCCCAAGATAATGGCATGTACCAGATGCTCAGCAGGCTCTGCTCACACTTACTGGCCTGAGGCCAAACCACACGACCAACAACATTGGACACTTTTTGGAACACAAATCCTTCACTATATCATCCTAGAATATCCAAGGCCTGAGATCATCTGCCTTTGGCCTAAAGAGCAGGAACCCGGACTTCACCAAAGAAATCGGTGATACAGACATTGTCATACTGCAAGAAACCTGGTATAGAGGAGACGGCCCACTGGTTGCCCTCTAGGTTACAGAGAGCTGGTAGTCCCATCCACCAAACTACCAGGTGTGAAACAGGGAAGGGACTCAGGGGGTATGCTAATTTGGTATAGAGCAGACCTAACTCACGCCATTAAATTAATCAAAACAGGAACATTTTACATTAGGCTAGAAATTCAAAAGGAAATGATCTTCCCCCCCCCCCCCACTAACCAAGGACTGATCAACCCAACCACAAAAGTAGAGGCAAATTTGACCCCAATAACTACCGTGGGATATGCATCAACAGCAACCTTGGGAAAATCCTCTGCATTATCATTAACAGCAGACTCGTACATTTTCTCAATGAAAACAATGTACTGAGCAAATGTCAAATTGGCTTTTTACCTAATTATCGTACAACAGACCAATTATTCACCCTGCACATCCCTAATTGGCAACCAAACAAACCAAAACAAAGGCAAAGTCTTCTCATGCTTTGTTGATTTAAAAAAAGCCTTCGACTCAATTTGGCATGAGGGTCTGCTATACAAATTGATGGAAAGTGGTGTTGGGGGTAAAATATACGACATTATGCAATCCATGTCCATCTCGGTGAGCATAGCCTTGCTATTGAGAAAGGCCGCCGTAGGCAGACATGGCGAGAGAGAGAGAGAGAGAGAGAGAGACAGAGAGAGAGAGAGAGAGACAGAGGGAGACAGAGGGAGAGACATAGAGAGAGAGAGAGACAGAGGGAGACAGAGAGAGAGAGAGAGAGAGAGAGACAGAGAGAGAGAGAGAGGGAGACAGAGAGAGAGAGACAGAGGGAGACAGAGAGAGAGAGAGACAGATAGAGAGAGAGACAGAGAGAGAGAGAGACAGAGGGAGACAGAGAGAGAGGGAGACAGAGAGAGAGAGAGAAAGAGAGAGAGAGAGAGAGAGAGAGAGAGAGAAAGAGAGACAGAGAGAGAGAGAGAGAGAGACAGAGAGAGAGAGACAGAGAGAGAGAGAGAGAGAGAGAGAGAGAGAGAGAGAGAGAGAAAGAGAGAGAGAGAGAGAGACAGAGAGAGAGAGAGAGAGCGACAGAGAGAGAGAGAGACAGAGAGAGAGAGAGACAGAGAGACAGAGAGAGAGAGAGAGAGAGAGAGAGAGACAGAGGGAGACAGAGAGAGAGAGAGAGAGAGAGAGACAGAGAGAGAGAGAGAAAGAGAGAGAGAGAGACAGAGAGAGAGAGAGAGAGAGAGAGAGAGAGAGAGAGACAGAGGGAGACAGAGAGAGAGAGAGAGAGAGACAGAGAGAGAGAGAAAGAGAGAGAGAGACAGAGAGAGAGAGAAAGAGAGAGAGAGAGATAATCACTGATGGTGTGTGAGGAGGGGAGGAGACTAACATCAGTGTGTCAGGTTGACAGTGTTTAGGGACATGGTCATGGTCTGATAACTCCACATCGCTAGGTAACATCTGACAGCCTATTTGCTGACATTATTGCTGTGAAAATTTGCCAAATCTAACTGTGTAGCAGTCCAATTATCAGTCTTATTCAGCAGTTGTGAAGCTTTCATATGCATGGCTCCAAACTAAAACACACAACCACCAATTTGCTGAGTCATTGATAGTGCTGGCATAAACCTACATGAAATTAGCAGGATTAACAGAATGAATAGGTGGCTCATTAGGCAGAAAGAACCCTGTGTTTCCTGGCAGATTAGTGTGTGTGTGTGTGTGTGTGTGTGTGTGTGTGTGTGTGTGTGGTCAAACGACAGACTGAGGAAGAAATGAAGGGAAAGAGATGGAGGAAAACCAGAGGTATACATTGAGAGGAGATGTTAAAGAGAAATAGCCAGGGAGGTAGATGAAGAGGGAGAATTAGAGAAGCAGATATGGTTGGAAAGATTGTCCAGTCATGGATAACGTCCTGAGAGGAATGACTGGAATGCGCGGCTGTTTCTTCAGAGAAAATACCTTACAAATGTCAATTAACCTGTTAGAGCTCTAGGGGCGCTATTTCATTTTTGGATAAAAAACGTTCCCGTTTTAAGCGCGATATTTTGTCACGAAAAGATGCTCGACTATGCATATTCTTGACAATATCATATTCTTGATATTCTTGTTTTGGAAAGAAAACACTCTGAAGTTTCAGAATCTGCAAAGATTTTGTCTGTAAGTGCCCCAGAACTCATTCTACAGGCGAAACCAAGATGATGCATCACCCAGGAATTAGCAGAATTTCTGAAGCTCTGTTTTCCATTCTCTCCTTATATGGCTGTGATTGCGCAACGAATGAGCCTACACTTTCTGTCGTTCGCCCAAGGTCTTAGCAGCATTGTGACGTATTTGTAGGCATATCATTGGAAGATTGACCATAAGAGACTACATTTTCCAAGTGTCCGCCTGGTGTCCTGCGTCGAATTCGGTGCGCAATTGTCAGCTGCTTCTACTTTACCATTTGATTCAGGGGAGAAAGCATGTGTCCAAGAACGATGTATCAATGAAGAGATATGTGAAAAACACCTTGATGATTGATTCTAAACAACGTTTGCCATGTTTTCAGTCGATATTATGGAGTTAATTTGGGAAAAAGTTCGCGTTTTGAGGACTGAATTTTCGGATTTTTTTTGGTAGCCAAATGTGATGTATAAAACGGAGCTATTTCTAATACACAAGGAATCTTTTTGGAAAAACTGAGCATCTGCTATCTAACTGAGAGTATCCTCATTGAAAACATCAGAAGTTCTTCAAAGGTAAATGATTTTATTTGAAGGCTTTTATGTTTTTGTTAATGTTGCGTGCTGGATGCTAACGCTAATGCTAACGCTAAATGCTAACGCGAAATGCTAACGCTAGCTAGCTACTTTTACACAAATGATTGTTTTCCTATGGTTGAGAAGCATATTTTGAAAATCTGAGATGACAGTGTTGTTTACAAAAGGCTAAGCTTGAGAGATGGCATATTTATTTCATTTCATTTGCGATTTTCATAAATAGTTAACGTTGTGTTATGCTAATGAGCTTGCTGATAGATTTACACAATCCTGGATACAGGGGTTTTTTCATAGCTAAACTTGACGCAGAAAACGGAGCGATTTGTCCTAAACAAATAATCTTTCAGGAAAAACTGAACATTTGCTATCTGAGAGTCTCCTCATTGAAAACATCTGAAGTTCTTCAAAGGTAAATGATTTTATTTGAATGCTTTTCTGTTTTTTTGTGTAAATGTTGCCAGCTGAATGCTAATGCTAAATGCTACGTTAGCCATCAATACTGTTACACAAATGCTTGTTTTGCAATGGTTGAGAAGCATATTTTGAAAATCTGAGATGACAGTGTTGTTAACAAAAGGCTAAGCTTGAGAGCTAGCATATTTATTTCATTTCATTTGCGATTTTCATGAATAGTTAACGTTGCGTTATGGTAATGAGCTTGAGTCTGTATTCACGATCCCGGATCCGGGATGGGGAGATCAGAAAGGTTAAAACACTGAGTACCAAAAATAACGTCTACCGGTTAATTGTCCGGCAATGTCACACATTTCATTTTAACACCCGTTTCTCAAAAGTAATCTTTTACGAGGTAACCATGAATTGTTCACAAGGTTTAATGTTCGACTTGTTACATTAAATAATTCCGTAAATTATACCAATCATCAATTGTTATTACCAGTAAGAAACTGCTAGCCATTGGCTGCTTACTGCTGAGTACTGCTAGCTAACAGGCAAGCACAGAAACAGTCAACAACTTCAGGAGTAAAGAACCCTAGGAATTGGCCGATCGCCCCCTAGAAAGTAAGAACTGACCAAAACGCACAGTCAAAGAGGAGAATAATTAGTAGAGAATAAAAAATTAAATGTATAGAGCCATACTAAGACAAAATAAATGTGACACAATGTGTAAATGATAACATATTAGCGCAGAAAATGAAGAAATTGATTTGCATTAAGGAATTGGAGCGGGAGGGAGCCTAGTGGTTAGATCGTTAGGCTAGTAACCGAAAGGTTGCAAGATCGAATCCCCGAGCTGACAAGGTACAAATCTGTTGTTCTGCCCCTGAATAAGGAAGTTAACCCACTGTTCCTAGAACGTCATTGAAAATAAGAATTAGTTAAACAAAGGTAAAAAATAATATATATCATTTTTTAAATGTATTAAAAAAAATAGAAGCCTGTCTCAAATAGAAGCCTGTCTCAAATAGAAGCCTGGCTCAAATAGAAGCCTGGCTCAAATAGAAGCCTGGCTCAAATAGAAGCCTGTCTCAAATAGAAGCCTGTCTCAAATAGAAGCCTGTCTCAAATAGAAGCCTGTCTCAAATAGAAGCCTGTCTCAAATAGAAGCCTGGCTCAAATAGAAGCCTGTCTCAAATAGAAGCCTGTCTCAAATAGAAGCCTGTCTCAAATAGAAGCCTGTCTCAAATAGAAGCCTGGCTCAAATAGAAGCCTGGCTCAAATAGAAGCCTGGCTCAAATAAGCGCATGTTATGTTCCGTGTTTTAAGCAAATACATTCCAGGGCTATTAATTTACATTTTATGGTCGTGAAAATTGTAGAAAAACAATCATTTGACCACTGGAGGTCAAGGTCAACATGGGAAGATGGACAACTGCTCCCCCAGATAGATGAATACTTACAATCTATCATATCAGTGCACAGCAGTTGTCAACTCATGTTGCTTGCGACAGACACTAAATACATCAAAGTGACACAAGAACCAACTGTTGGGACCAAACTACTAGACTCTGTTGATGACAGCGTAGCAAAATATGGCCCTTATTTATATATCTTTTTAAAGGTAAATTTACAGTAACGCTGTCAATGATGAAGACTGAGCGTCTGAAATCTACATTGAAGACGTAAGAAACACACGCAGGTACGCACGCAGGTACGCACGCAGGTACGCACGCAGGTACGCACGCAGGTACGCACGCAGGTGAAACCTCGTCAGACCTCCGTGACTCCAGTGAATTACAGCCAATCTGTTCTCCCTCCATGGGGCTAATCGTCCAATCATATCGCTTTGTGTTCCCTTCTGAGCCCGCTGGCATAATGAAGAGAAATCACCACACATTCAGCTGGTCCACACACACACACACACACACAGCTGATAGATTATGGATGTTTGGATGTGTGTGTGCATATGGCCATGTGTGTGTGTGTGTGTGTGTGAGAGTGTGTGTGTCAAATGAAGAGAAATGGCTAGAGATGAATTTACTGTGCCTCATCCTCAGTGTGCGTTCACGTGTGTCTGTGTGTGTGTGTGTGTGTGTGTGTGTGTGTGTCTGTGTGTGTGTGTGTGTCTGTGTGTGTGTGTCTGTGTGTGTGTGTCTGTGTGTGTGTGTTAGTGGCAAATTAAGAGTAATGACTGTCTATAAATCACTGTACACGTCCCCAATCGTCCCTGTATCAGGCAACTCCCTTCATGGAGGACAGGAACCGTATGTGAGCATACTCTCTTTCTCTCTGCAGGTGTGTGCTCACGTGTTTCTGTGTGTATGTGATGGTGGCTGGTTCTCTACATATGCATGTGTGTGTGTTGGTGTTATATGGACTGATGGCTCCTCAAGCTCATCAGTTGTATAAAGTGCTGACTCACTGCAATGCGTCTGCAGTGAGAAGAGATGCATCCGATGCGGTTGACCTCTGTGTGTTTACGGTGTGTGTCGTTAGGAGGGATTGATAAGCACTAATGATGACACTTTTACCAGACAGACAGATTCATGGCGGACGGAAGGGATCCCTCACACACACACTCACCCAGGGCCTGCGAGGTGAAGGCAGCCATGGCACTCTGTAGTCTATCTGGCCTGATGGCCTGAACCAACAGCACCTGCAAGGAGAAAGAGGTAGAGGAGAGGGGAGACGTGAGAAGAGGAGAGGGGAGAAGAGGAGAGGGGAGAAGAGGAGAGGGGAGAAGAGGGGAGACGTGAGAAGAGGAGGGGAGACGGGAGGAGAGTGGAGATGGGAGAAGAGGAGACGGGAGAAGAGGAGAGGGGAGACGTGAGAAGAGGAGAGGAGACGTGAGAAGAGAGGAGACGTGAGAAGAGAGGAGACGTGAGAAGAGAGGAGACGTGAGAAGAGGAGAGGAGACGTGAGAAGAGGAGAGGAGACGTGAGAAGAGGAGAAGAGACGTGAGAAGAGGAGAGGAGACGTGAGAAGAGGAGACGAGACGGGAGAAGAGGAGACGAGACGGGAGAAGAGGAGAGGGGAGAAGAGGAGACGAGACGGGAGAAGAGGAGAGGGGAGAAGAGGAGAGGGGAGACGTGAGAAGAGGAGACGAGACGTGAGAAGAGGAGACGAGACGTGAGAAGAGGAGAGGAGACGTGAGAAGAGGAGAGGGGAGACGTGAGAAGAGGAGACGAGACGGGAGAAGAGGAGAGGGGAGAAGAGGAGAGGGGAGACGTGAGAAGAGGAGAGGAGACGTGAGAAGAGGAGAGGAGACGGGAGACGTGAGAAGAGGAGAGGGGAGAAGAGGAGAGGGGAGAAGAGGAGAGGGGAGAAGAGAAGAGGAGAGGGGAGAAGAGAAGAGGAGAGGGGAGAAGAGGAGACGGGAGAAGAGGAGACGGGAGAAGAGGAGAGGAGACGTGAGAAGAGGAGAGGAGACGTGAGAAGAGGAGAGGAGACGTGAGAAGAGAAGAGGAGAGGGGAGAAGAGGAGACGAGACGGGAGAAGAGGAGAGGGGAGAAGAGGAGAGGGGAGAAGAGGAGAGGGGAGAAGAGGAGAGGGGAGAAGAGGAGAGGGGAGAAGAGGAGAGGGGAGAAGAGGAGAGGGGAGAAGAGGAGACGGGAGAAGAGGAGAGGAGAGGAAAGAGGAGACGGGAGCAGAGGAGAGGGGAAAATGAAGAGGGAGTAGGAAATGCCTCAATCTGGGAGCACTGTAAAGAGATCTTATCCTGTAAATAACTAAACATTAAGGACAACTGATTATGTATCAGAACCGCAAGGATTTACTCATGTTAATCAGTGATTGACACCTAACCTGCTGGAACGGTTTGATCTTCTTGGCGATGGAGGGCGGGACTTCCTGTTCACAGTTGGAGCTCCGTGAGAAGGAGAGCCAAAGATCCGAGTCACTCAGACACAGAGACTGGTACAGGCCTGGGAATGTACTCTACATCAGAAGAGTGGAGAAAAGAGGAAAGGACAAAGCTAAAAAGCCAAAGAGAGTCTCCTTTCACAGTGTGAATGTATGTATACAAACCTTGAACATGGTAAACTCAGCAAAAAAAGAAACGTCCCTCTTTTCAGGACCCTGTCTTTCAAAGATAATTAGTAAAAATCCAAATAACTTCACAGATCTTCAATGTAAAAGGCATAAACACTGTGCCTCATGCTTGTTCAATTAATGAACATGCACCTGTGGAACGGTCATTAAGACACTAACAGCTTACAGACGGTAGGCAGTTAATGTCACAGTTATGAACACTTAGACAGACAGGACTGTCAGAAAGTGCTCTTCACTGAGGAGTTGCGGTTTTGTCTCACCAGGGGTGATGGTCGGATTCGCATTTATCATCGAAGGAATGAGCGTTACACCGAGGACTGTACCCTGGAGCATGACCCTCCAGCATGACAATGCCACCAGCCATACTGCTCGTTTTGTGCGTGATTTCCTGCAAGACAGGAATGTCAGTGTTCTGCCATGGCCAGCGAAGAGCCCGGATCTCAATCACACTGAGCAGGTCTGGGACCTGTTGGATCGGAGGGTGAGGGCTAGGGCCATTCCCCCCAGAAATGTCTGGGAACTTGCTGGTGCCTTGGTGGAAGAGTGGGGTAACACCTCACAGCAAGAACTGGCAAATCTGGTGCAGTCCAATGAGGAGGAGATGCACTGCAGTACTTAATGCAGCTGGTGGCCACACCAGATACTGACTGTTACTTCTGACTTTGACCCCCTCTTTGTTCAGGGACACATTATTCCATTTCTGTTGGTCACATGTCTGTGGAACTTGTTCAGTTTATGTCTCAGTTGTTGAATCTTGTTATGTTCATACAAATATTTACACATGTTAAGTTTGCTGAAAATAAAGTTGACAGTGAGAGGACGTTTCTTTTTTTGAGCTTATATACACTGACTATACAAAACATTAAGAACACTTTCCATGACAGACTGACCAGG
This sequence comes from Oncorhynchus mykiss, assembly GCF_057628025.1. NCBI lineage: Eukaryota > Metazoa > Chordata > Actinopteri > Salmoniformes > Salmonidae > Oncorhynchus > Oncorhynchus mykiss. The sequence goes on from NC_143045.1 coordinate 33,706,198, forward strand.
TGAATCCAGGTGAAAGCTATGACCCCTTACTGATGTTACTTTTACTTTACGTTAAATCCTCTTCAATCAGTGTAGATGAAGGGGAGGAGACCGGTTAAAGAAGGATTCTTAAACCTTGAGACAATTGAGACACGGATTGTGTATGTGTGTCATTCAGAGGGTGAATGGGCAAGACAAAATATTTAAGTGCCTTTGAACAGAGTATGGTAGTAGGTGCCAGGCACACCGGTTTGTGTCAAGAACTGCAACGCTGCTGGGTTTTTCACGCTCAACAATTTCCCATGTGTAATAAGAATGGTCCACCACCCAAAGGACATCAGTCAACTTGACACAACTGTGGGAAGCATTGGCATCAACATGGGCCAGCATCCCTGTGGAATGCTTTCAACACCTTGTAGAGTCCATGCCCCGACAAACTGAGGAAGTTATGAGGGAAAAGGGGGTGCAACTCAATATTAGGAAGGTGTTTTGTACACTCAGTGTACAAACCTAGAACAGTTATACGAACCTTGAACATGGCTACAGCTCCAAGTCTCTCTTGATCGATCCAGGAAGGAATCTGCTCCTGCAAAGATTTCTGGGTATCCTGTAGGTGGAAAAATAGAAGATCAGTTCAACTGTGATAAGAGAGATGAGGTGAATGAGACAGAGAGAGTGTGTGTTTGGAACACACACACACACTGTTGTACGTACCGCCTTTCTCACCATATCCCCTACTACAAGGCCAGTGAAGGCGTCCCACTCCTGTCGTGGAAGCAGAGAGACAACAGCATTAAGATGAATAGGAGATGATGTCAGATGGACAGGACTTCCTGACTGAAGAGGAAAAGCCTATGTCTGATAATGATCATGTTATGAATGGTTATAACTTACATTCTCTTGGAAGAGGTCTGGGTGCATCCCTCTGACAAAGTGCATGGCAAACATCAGCTGGTCAGCCTGCAGAGGAAGAACAGAGAGAGAGGGGTAGGGAGGGGGAGAGAGAGAAAGAAGAGTCAGAGAGAGAGAGGAGTCAGAGAGAGAGTGAGATAAAGAGAGAGGGAGGGAGGGGGGAGAGAGTGAGAGAAACAAGAGTCAGAGAAAGAGGGGGGAGGAGAGCGACAGAGACGAGTCAGAGAGAGAGAAGGGAGATGAGTCAGAGAGAGAGAGAGAAGTCAGAGAGAAACAGGTCAGAGAGAGAGAGAGACGTGTCAGAGAGAGAGAGAGGAGTCAGAGAGAGAGAGAGAGACAGGTCAGAGAGAAGTCAGAGAGAGACAGGTCAGAGAGAGAGACAGGTCATGAGCAGATGAGCGCTTTAATTTTTCAGCATGTTTTTACAAAAAGATAGATTTTGAGTTAGAGAAACTCCAGCACAACAACACTCCCTCAACCAGACCCAGACAACAGTCCAGCACAACACCCCCTCAACTAGACCCAGACAACAACACCCCCTCAACCAGACCCAGACAACAACACCCCCTCAACTAGACCCAGACAACAGTCCAGCACAACACCCCCTCAACCAGACCCAGACAACAACACCCCCTCAACTAGACCCAGACAACAGTCCAGCACAACACCCCCTCAAACTAGACCCAGACAACAACACCCCCTCAACCAGACAACACCACCCCCTCAACCAGACCCAGACAACAACACCCCCCCCCCCCAACCAGACACAGACAACAACATCCCTCAACCAGACCCAGACAACAACACCCCCTCAACCAGACACCACCCCCTCAACCAGACCCAGACAACAACACCCCCCCCCCCAACCAGACCCAGACAACAACATCCCTCAACTAGACCCAGACAACAACACCCCCTCAACCAGACCCAGACAACAACACCCCCTCAACCAGACCCAGACAACAACACCCCCCCCCCAACCAGACCCAGACAACAACATCCCTCAACTAGACCCAGACAACAACACCCCCTCAACCAGACACCACCCCCTCAACCAGACAACACCACCCCCTCAACCAGACCCAGACAACAACACCCCCCCAACCAGACCCAGACAACAACATCCCTCAACTAGACCCAGACAACAATAACCACCCACTAGACCCAGACAACAACACCCCCTCAACCAGACAACACCACCCCCTCAACCAGACCCAGACAACAACACCCCCCCCCCCAACCAGACCCAGACAACAACATCCCTCAACCAGACCCAGACAACAACATCCCTCAACTAGACCCAGACAACAACACCCCCCCCCCCCCCCCCAACCAGACCCAGACAACAACATCCCTCAACTAGACCCAGACAACAGTCCAGCACAACAACACCCCCTCAAACTAGACCCAGACAACAACACCCCCTCAACCAGACAACACCACCCCCTCAACCAGACCCAGACAAAAACATCCCTCAACTAGACCCAGACAACAACACCCCCTCAACCAGACACCACCCCCTCAACCAGACAACACCACCCCCTCAACCAGACCCAGACAACAACACCCCCCCAACCAGACCCAGACAACAACATCCCTCAACTAGACCCAGACAACAATAACCACCCACTAGACCCAGACAACAACACCCCCTCAACCAGACAACACCACCCCCTCAACCAGACCCAGACAACAACACCCCCCCCCCCAACCAGACCCAGACAACAACATCCCTCAACCAGACCCAGACAACAACATCCCTCAACTAGACCCAGACAACAACACCCCCCCCCCCCAACCAGACCCAGACAACAACATCCTTCAACTAGACCCAGACAACAGTCCAGCACAACAACACCCCCTCAAACTAGACCCAGACAACAACACCCCCTCAACCAGACAACACCACCCCCTCAACCAGACCCAAACAACAACACCCCCTCAACCTGCCCCAGGCAACAACACCCCCACAACCACAACAGTCCAGCACAACCAGACTCAGCAAAACCAGACCCAGCACAACAACACCCCCGAACCAGACCCAGCACAACAACACCCCCCCCAACAGACCTGGAGAGCTGGAGGGTGAGAGACGTGTCTGCACTCTGGACTGTAGTGAGACAACTACAACAGGAGAAAAAGCAGGAGCAGAAGGAGGCGGCCCAGCGGCAGGATAAGGTGAGAGCAATAGAGGAGAAGGTGAGAAAGATGTGTGACAGAACAACCCATGAGAGAGCTGGCCACCCCCGCATAGAGGCCAGCAGAACAGCCCACAGGCCCAAATGAGCTGAGAGCACAGCAGGACAGGGTGGCCACTGCACTCAAGGGAGTGATTGAAAAAACTTCTTCCACTTTCCCCAACTCATGAGTGGTTATTTTCACCCTGCTACCACCGAAAATACTTCCACCCTGCCACCATACAGCGAATTAATGTACGCATTTCCTGTGACTGTGCCTCAAAACCTAACATCTATCCACCACTCCACCCTGGACAGCCTTTGCCCACCTTCGAATAGCTGAATGCTGGTGACACTGTCTGTTATTTATTTAGAATTCAAGGAACACTTAACCAGCATGGCTACCACAGCATTCTGCAGCGATACGCCATCCCATCTGGTTTGGGCTTAGTAGGACTATCATTTGTTTTTCAACAGGACAATGACACAACAAAACTCCAGGCAGTGTAAGGGCTATTTTACCAAGAAGGAGTGTGATGGAGTGCTGCATCATATGACCTGGCCTCCACAATCCCCCGCCGTCAAGCTAATTGAGATGATTTGGGATGAGTCGGACCACAGAATGAAGGAAAAGCAGCCAACAAGTGCTCAGCATATGTGGGAACTCCTTCAAGACTGATGGGAAAGCACTCCAGGTGAAGTTGGTTGAGAGAATGCCAAGAGTGTGCAAAGCTGTCATCAAGGCAAAGGGTGGCTACTTTGAAGAATCTCAAATATAAAATATATTTGTATTATTTAAAACCTTTTTGGTTACTACATGATTCCATGTGTTATTTCATCGTTTTGATGTATTCGCTATTATTCTACAATGTAGAAAATAGTAAAAAGAAATAAAGAATCCTTGAATGAGTAGGTGTTCTAAAACGTTTGACCGGTAGTGTAGCTCATCCCTGGGCAGTAGTACTGTAGACTACTTTATCACCGACCTCAACCCAGAGTCTCTCAGAGCGTTCACTGACACACCTATCTATCAGACCACAGAAAAATCCCAGACTCTGGGTTCACAGTCAACCCAGAGTCTTTCAGAGCGTTCACTGACACACCTATCAGACCACAGAAAAATCGCCATCTAATTCAACGGAGCAATAATAAACCACGAGGCATCAAGGCTGAACAAGCTGCATACTCCCCCCTAACCCCAACCCCTAACCCCTAACCCCAACCTCTAACCCCTAACCCCTAACCCTATAGATCAGTGGTCACCAACCTTATCTGAGTCAAAATGCTGAGATCTACCACTCTGATTTTTTATTAGCATGACTTAAACAACGTAATCCTATTCAACATTAACCAATTAAAAACAGTTCTGTAGCAATGAGGTTTGTGCTGTAAGCTATAGGCCCAATACATAATCACCGCATATTGGCTTTGCTTGAATTTACCTGCCAATGCATTGTTGTTCAGGACATTTCGAAATTTGAGCTAGGCTATCTGATCACACCAGTAATAGATCCGTTGTTGTATTACTTGTGAGGCACAGCTGAGTGAGCAGACATTTAAATAATTAGCTTTTTATTTTACTGGGCTGATGGTGCCTCCATCTGATGGTCAGTCTCAGCGGAGGGAGAGAGCAGCAGATTGAGGGTCCGTCTCTCAACATCCTTCCTCTCTCCCTTTCCTCCACTGACACTGACCAAAAAGGGACACCACCGTCTTCCAGCTGATGGCAAAACTCGAGTCCCACCGCATTATTTCTGCCTCATGCACAAATTCATGTTGTTACTCCTATGAACAGAGAAAGTGAACTATTCCATGATATGAAAAAAATACCCAAACCACTAATAATAACAACAATACAAGCCTATAGAGACACTTTCCTACTCATTCATTACTGCTGCAGTGCTTGTTGTAGCGCTGAGTGGAAATAGGAAGAAAGCACATTTTATGGAATACAAAGTGTTGACAGTGCTGAGTAAGAACTTAAACATAAACTCATAAAAACAGCAGTTCTTTGCTGTGTTCGTTGACAGTCTCTCTCTAGTCATGGTTTTAAACGTTTTGAAATCTCACAGTATGAACTTTGCCGTAGCTTTCTTTCATGCCTGCTACGTTACTGCAGACTCGGTCATCTGAGCAATCTGATTGGCCAGTGGAGACATAGTGCACTTGATTTCCTCTCCAGGCCCACCGGGAAGGCAGAGTTTGTGAATTCAGACACATGAAATGGCAACAGTTTGCCTATCCGGCGTGCAGGGCAACTGAATTGTCTGCACCTACCACCAACAGCCCAGACTAAAAAATACAAATACAAGGCTTTATCGTTAGGTTTTTTTTTCAGAAATGTTCGACAATCGACAGATTGGCAGAACCTCCAATGGGCCTCACATCCAGCCCAGGACCTCACATCCAGCCCAGGACCTCACACCCAGCCCAGGACCTCACACCCAGCCCAGGACCTCACACCCAGCCCAGGACCTCACATCCAGCCCAGGACCTCACACCCAGCCCAGGACCTCACACCCAGCCCAGGACCTCACACCCAGCCCAGGACCTCACACCCAGCCCAGGACCTCACACCCAGCCCAGGACCTCATATCCAGCCCAGGACCTCACATCTGGCTTCTTCACCTGCAGGATGATGAGACAAGCCACCCGGACAGCTGATGAAACTTCGGAGTATTTCTGTCCCCCTTTTATGGGGAAAAACTCGTTCTGATTGGTCAGTCATGTGAAATCCATAGATTAGGGCCTAATGAATGTATTTACATTGATTTAATATATGTAACTCAGTAACTGTAACTCAGTAAAATCTTTGAAATTGTTGCATGTTGCGTTTATATTTCTGTTCAGCATACATGATCATTTACTCAGCTATTAAAGACTACCTTAACCCACTTGATACTCCAACTACATGAGCCACAGGACAAAATACAAACCCTTCGACCCAAAAAGGACTGTGGTGTTGATGGTATCCTAAATGAAGTGATAAAATACACAGACCACAAATTCAAATAGGCTATTCTTAAACTCTTCAGCATTATCCTCAAGTCTGGCATCTTCCCTAATATGTGACACAATTCAGGAAACAAGACATACAGTGGGGAGAACAAGTATTTGATAACCTGCAAAAATCGGCAGTGTTTCCTACTTACAAAGCATGTAGAGGTCTGTCATTTTTTTATCATAGGTACACTTCAACTGTAAGAGACGGAATCTAAAACAAAAATTCTGAAAATCACATTGTATGATTTTTAAGTAACTTACCCCAGATAATTATGCATTTCTGTGAATTACTTAGTAATAAATAAATGATTTAAGACAATTGATGTATGGATGACTCATAGTGAAGACTGGGTTCGTGCAGATAACCAACAATTTACAACAATTTACGACGTTTGGAATGAGACTAAAGTGAGGTAAAGTAAATTATTAATTAATTCAAAGACTAATTGATCAGATATAATATCTGAAAAGATAGTTTAGGAAATGATAACTTTGTAATCAAAATATTTTTCCTTGGTGCCCCGACTTCCTAGTAATTACGGTTACATGATTAATCAGTCTAATCGCGTAATACTTAATTACAGAGAATCTTTGATAAAAACTATAAGTCTTCAGTTAATGATAGTAAAGACAACGTTGTTGAAGCACTTTTGGCAGCGATTACAGCCTCGAGTCTTCTTGGGTATGATGCTACAAGCTTGGCACATCTATATTTGGGGAGTTTCTCCCTTGGCCGGGCAGCCAGCTCTAGGAAAAGTTTTGGTCGTTACAAATTTCTTCCATTTAAGAATGATGGAGGCCACTGTGTTCTAGGGGACCTTCAATGCTGCAGTCATTTTCTGGTACACTTCCCCAGATCTGTGCCTCGACACAATCTTGTTTCTGAGCACTACGGACAATTCCTTCGACCTCATGGCTTGGTTTTCACTCTGACATACACTGTCAACTGGGGAACCTTATATAGAAAGTTGTGTGCCTTTCCAAATCATGTCCAATCAATATAATTTACGACAGGTGGCGTCCAATCAAGTTGTAGAAACATCTCAAGGATGATTAATGGAAACAGGATGCACCTGAGCTCTTTCTCATAGCAAAGGGGCTGAATACTTATAGAAATACATTTTTGGCTTGTGGAAAAAGTCAAAGGGTCTGAATACCCGTCGGAGACGCTGCATGTTTCCCATGCCAATAAAGTCCTTTGTAATGAATGGGGGGGAGACAGAGAGAGACGGAGACAGAGAGAGACAGACAGAGAGAGAGAGAGAGAGAGAGAGAGAGAGACAGAGAGAGAGACAGAGAGAGAGAGAGAGAGAGAGAGAGACAGATAGAGACACACAGAGATTGGATCCCCTATTCCCTCAGCTAATAAATGCTGAGGGTGGGCCGTTTATGACACACAGACCGCTGATAGATTCTGGAGCATGGCGGTTTGGAGCCCAAAGGATTCATTTATTCTCACCAGCTAAACCCACCTGGACTCTCACATTTATCTATTTTTCTGTCGCCACACACACACACACACACACACACACACACACACACACACACACACACACACACACACACGACTGCTATCTCTAATTTATCTACCCTGTTGAACACACACACACACTCTCTATCCTATTCCTCGCAATCTGCTTAGACACATTTATATGGCAGACACACACACACACGGAGTGCTAGGACTGCTAACGCAGGTTTTTTTCTGAGCTGAGGATGAATTATTCAGTAACAGCTTCTATACTGAGGCTCAGCCCTATCTGACCGATCAGTATTAGTATCAACACTGACTCATCAGATGAACCACAACACTTAGCATGATGACCATACCTCAGATATTAGCTGTAAGCCCTCACAGCTTTATCTGGAACATAGATACACATCAGCTCAACTGTACCACCAACATGACCTTTCATAGCCTCAACCACTCCATCCCTACAACATTTACAGCACATTTTCTCAAAGAGACACAACATATATAACCAATTAATTCACCCGCTTTACCTGGCAGGGTCACAGTGTCAGATAGACACACACTCTATGATCACACAACCACAGCAGAGTGGAGGCAACAAACACAAACACACAGCGTTGGGCCAGTCACCGAAAGGTTGACAATTCTAATCCCTGAGCGAACAAGGTGAAATATCTGTCGCTGTGCCCTGAACCCTAACTGCTCCAGGGTCGCTGCTGATAATGGCAGACCCTGACTGTGCCTCCACTCTCCGAGAGAGTCCCAGGGAGAGTGGGTTAATATGCAAAAAACACTTTTCCAATACACGTGTGAAACACGAGGAATATAAGCACCCACCAAACTATTATTACTATTATAATTATTATACAAACACTCATGTTTGTTTTACTGTCCTAACCCTAACAATAACTGTAACCCTAAACCAAACACTTAAGCCTGAAATAGCTATTTTCTTTGTGGTGACCGGCAAAATGTCCACACTTGTCCGAGTTTTCCTTGTTTTACGATCCTTGTGAGGACTTCTGGAAAGTAAAACCAAAACACACACAAGCGCACCTGGAACCAATTAAGAGTGAAAGCTCAATGCACTCTCTAATTAAAGATAAAACGCCACCCAAAAACAACCTTCATTAGTCCAATGTAGACATAGTCCCAACATGTTTTGCTTCATATGATGAATTCTGTATTTACATATCTTGATTGATGACAAGCAAAACATTGTGGGACAATTTCAACCATGGACTAATGAAACAAATACCAAAATATCACTTTGGAGTTTTCCTTTAAGTGGTCTAATGCTGAGTGTTCTATACAATGTCCTACACCAACCCCAGATAGCCCCACGGTGCTATGCCCCAGATAGCCCCACGGTGCTATGCCCCAGATAGCCCCACGGTGCTATGCCCCAGATAGCCCCACGGTGCTATGCCCCAGATAGCCCCACGGTGCTATGCCCCAGATAGCCCCACGGTGACTACCCCACAGTGACTACCCCAGATAGCCCCACAGTGACTACCCCAGATAACCCAACAGCCAGCGGGCATCTGGCCTTCCTTGACAACAACAAACAATCTAAATCAGTTGTTGCGCTAAACTGAGTGAGTATAACTGAATGGTCCCGGCACACAAAAAAAAGTGTCAACAGAAGCCAGCTTGGAATTGGCTGCACTCCTATCAAATCCCACTGAGAGCATTTATATCATTGACAGATACACTTGAATTGTTGCATCTCATTGTGTTGTTGTCTTCCGGTGGCTAGCTAGCCAGCTAGGTAAATTTGGCCCTTTCCTTAATGGATGCAACTTGTGGTAATTTTGTGGATCTAAATCAATAGTTGTTTAGTGGTCTGAAAATGTCAGAAACATTAACTTGCTTGACCATGCTGTAGGTCATGTAACTGTTACTGGACATGCTTCACCGGACAGAGGTTGCTATAAGGTTTTGTGATGAAACAAAGGTGTGGTTGAATTTATTATGCCAATGTGTCTTCTTATTGTCTAGGCCTTTAGGCCTATATATCACCGTGTCAAGACATCTTATCTAACAGGTTATAGCGCAAACAACGCAATTATCACAACACATACTGTAGGTTGTAATATGGCTTTGGGGAGCCTTCCCCAGTGATTTTACCCACACACCACTACTGCATGTGCCTTATTCAGTATTCAGTGAAAGTAAAGTCTGTTATTTCCATTCCATTTTGTGGTGTGACCTTGGAGGTTTTGTCTGTGGGGATCTTTCCAGTAAAACTTCACTATCGTTGTCACATGACGTAGGATGGGTGTGTCAGAGCTGTCGCCTGTCATCTGTGCTGTCGTGTTTAAATAAAGATAGAGAGAGAACGGACGCACACTGCTTACCTGGTGGGACTCTGTCTCTGTGTGAACTAAAACAGAGAGGGACAGAGTCTCTACAGACACACGTCTCAGACACACACACACACACACACAGTTCTCTGTGGAGTTGTCTGTGTTGCTGGGCTGAGAGGTAGTGATTCGGGAGCGGCCTTGTGGCTGTGTTGAGTTAGAGGTGATCTGGGAAGACTCTGCCTCAAATGGAACTGTCACTCAAACTATGGCCGGGGGACGGCTTTCTCTCCAAACTCTCATAGTCTCACGTCACAATTAGATGTTCATCCCTGTCTCTCAAATGACAAATTTCAAAAGTGTTTAAGGTTAACTTTAGGCATTAATTACGAATTCTTAAGGTTAAAAATTCATTCTGAAGGGTTAAGGTGTGGGAAACTAAAACATGAAAAATAACTTTCTATTGCTGATACCAACATGCAACCTTTTAAACCAGAGGCAGAAGCCATCCCCATTCGAAACCATTCATCTCCCAACGTACTCAGACATCGATGGACATTGAATACTGACAATTGTGATCTCCCACCCTTTAATTTACAGATAGCCAGGGGAAAGCTCCAACACTCAGATATAATTTACAAATAAAGCATGCGTGTTTAGTGAGTTCTCCAGATCAGAGGCAGTAGGGATGTTCTCTTGATAAGTGCATGAATTAGATCATTTCCTGTCCTGCTAAGCATTCTAAATGTAACGAGAACTTTTGCCTAATTTCTTTCTCTCAGAGGAGATGAAGTATTCAGAACTCCAATAAAAACTCAAACACACGCCTCTTTTGTTTACTCTCGTGTCTCTGGTAGGATATATGGTGTGTGTGTGTCTGGTAGGATATATGGTGTGTGTGTGTCTGGTAGGATATATGGTGTGTGTGTGTCTGGTAGGATATATGGTGTGTGTGTCTCTGGTAGGATATATGGTGTGTGTGTGTGTGTGTCTCTGGTAGGATATATGGTGTGTGTGTCTCTGGTAGGATATATGGTGTGTGTGTGTGTGTGTCTCTGGTAGGATATATGGTGTGTGTGGCTGTGGGTTTGTGTGTGTGTGTGTCTCTCTGATAGGATATAAGGAGTGTGTGTGTTTGTGTGTGTGTTGGAGAACAAAAGGAAAACTTCAGAGCGTCTCATCTCAAAGCCTGACCTTTCCACTCCGCCGTTACCCAGCATTCCCTCTGCTCCGACGTGATGCTCATGCAGAGTGCTGCTGCTCTCCACACACACACACTGGCATTTCAGAGGTCCAGTGTCCTCTAGCACCAGTCCTGACTAATCAGACTAAGTTTTTCAGGTGTGATTCAGCAGAGATTACTACTTGACCAGAGGAAGCCTGTTATTATAGGTTACTTAAACTCCCCTTTATGATACTATTTCATTATCTGTGTGTGCGTGTGGACTGCCGATCCAGTGACAGAAGGGAAGGGAGTGAGAAAAAGAAAGCGAGAGACTGACACACTGACAGCAACAACACCTGGAACCTGTCAAACCAACCGATATCACCTTAGCCATAGCTAGCTAGCTGCTCTCTCTCTCTCTCTCTCGACAGAGGAACAGCGTAGCCTCATGTTAATGTAATCCAGTGTCTCATCTATGTTAATGTGAGGACGGCAGCAGATGGACTGAGCTGAGAGGTTAATGCAGATACTGTCTGTCCTCCAGCCATATCTATTGACTGACACACACACACACACACACACACGGAGGCTGGTGAGGGGAGGACGGCTCATACTAATGTCTTGGAACAGCGCGATGGAATGGCATCAAACACCTGGAAACCATGGAAACCATGTGTTTGATGTAGCCGTCCTCCTCAATTAAGGTGCCACCAAACTCCTGTGACACACACACACACACGTCTGTCCTACCAGCAGACACCTTATTCTGTACATCGCCTGTCCTTGACTCCAGTGTATTCATGTGTGTGTTCTGACCTTGAAGAGTGAGCGGCAGACGTAGTCGTACACCATGCTCTTCAGACTGGCCTCCAGGGCTGCTATCCTGGCCTCCGTAGTCTCTGCTTCCTGGGGACGGGTGATAGATGGATGACAGCTGTCAGTTACATTGTAAAACAAACGAGTCACATGGCAATGTGATATATTTACCCTTCACAGCACTGTGATTTATTTACCCTTCACAGCACTGTGATTTATTTACCCTTCACAGCACTGTGATTTATTTACCCTTCACAGCACTGTGATTTATTTACCCTTCACAGCACTGTGATTTATTTACCCTTCACAGCACTGTGATTTATTTACCCTTCACAGCACTGCAATGTATTTACCCTTCACAGCACTGTGATTTATTTACCCTTCACAGCACTGTGATTTATTTACCCTTCACAGCACTGTGATTTATTTACCCTTCACAGCACTGTGATTTATTTACCCTTCACAGCACTGTGATATATTTACCCTTCACAGCACTGTGATTTATTTACCCTTCACAGCACTGTGATTTATTTACCCTTCACAGCACTGTGATTTATTTACCCTTCATGGCACTGTGATATATTTACCCTTCACAGCACTGTGATTTATTTACCCTTCACAGCACTGTGATTTATTTACCCTTCACAGCAGTGTGATTTATTTACCCTTCACAGCAGTGCGATTTATTTACCCTTCACAGCACTGTGATTTATTGATGTGTTGAGGATGGGCCAATAGTGATAGTTATGTGCTAAAAACATGGAAGATAGTTAGCAGAACTCTCCCCCCCTCCACTCCCCCTCCTCTCCAGTCTCACCCTATCCCCCCTCCTCTCCCCCTCCTCTCCAGTCTCACCCTATCCCCCCTCCTCTCCAGTCTCACCCTATCCCCCCTCCACTCCCCCTCCTCTCCAGTCTCACCCTATCCCCCCTCCACTCCCCCTCCTCTCCAGTCTCACCCTATCCCCCCTCCTCTCCCCCTCCTCTCCAGTCTCACCCTATCCCCCCTCCACTCCCCCTCCTCTCCAGTCTCACCCTATCCCCCCTCCACTCCCCCTCCTCTCCAGTCTCACCCTATCCCCCCTCCACTCCCCCTCCTCTCCAGTCTCACCCTATCCCCCCTCCTCTCCCCCTCCTCTCCCCCTCCTCTCCAGTCTCACCCTATCCCCCATCCATTCCCCCTCCTCTCCAGTCTCACCCTATCCCCCCTCCTCTCCCCCTCCTCTCCAGTCTCACCCTATCCCCCCTCCACTCCCCCTCCTCTCCAGTCTCACCCTATCCCCCCTCCACTCCCCCTCCTCTCCAGTCTCACCCTATCCCCCCTCCACTCCCCCTCCTCTCCAGTCTCACCCTATCCCCCCTCCACTCCCCCTCCTCTCAAGTCTCACCCTATCCCCCCTCCACTCCCCCTCCTCTCCAGTCTCACCCTATCCCCCCTCCACTCCCCCTCCTCTCCAGTCTCACCCTATCCCCCCTCCACTCCCCATCCTCTACAGTCTCACCCTATCCCCCCTCCACTCCCCCTCCTCTCCAGTCTCACCCTATCCCCCCTCCACTCCCCCTCCTCTCCAGTCTCACCATTCCCCCTCCTCTCCAGTCTCACCCTATCCCCCCTCCTCTCCAGTCTCACCATTCTCCCTCCTCTCCAGTCTCACCCTATCCCCCCTCCTCTCCAGTCTCACCATTCCCCCTCCTCTCCAGTCTCACCCTATCCCCCCTCCACTCCCCCTCCTCTCCAGTCTCATCCTATCCCCCCTCCACTCCCCCTCCTCTCCAGTCTCATCCTATCCCCCCTCCACTCCCCCTCCTCTCCAGTCTCACCCTATCCCCCCCTCCACTCCCCCTCCTCTCCAGTCTCACCCTATCCCCCCTCCACTCCCCCTCCTCTCCAGTCTCACCATTCCCCCTCCTCTCCAGTCTCACCCTATCCCCCCTCCTCTCCAGTCTCACCATTCTCCCTCCTCTCCAGTCTCACCCTATCCCCCCTCCTCTCCAGTCTCACCATTCCCCCTCCACTCCAGTCTCACCCTATCCCCCCTCCACTCCCCCTCCTCTCCAATCTCACCCTATCCCCCCTCCACTCCCCCTCCTCTCCAGTCTCACCCTATCCCCCCTCCACTCCCCCTCCTCTCCAGTCTCACCATTCCCCCTCCTCTCCAGTGTCTCCATTCCCCCTCCTCTCCAGTCTCTCCATTCCCCCTCCTCTCCAGTCTCACCATTCCCCCTCCTCTCCAGTCTCACCCTATCCCCCTCCATTCCCCCTCCTCTCCAGTCTCACCATTCCCCCTCCTCTCCAGTCTCACCCTATCCCCCCTCCTCTCCAGTCTCACCCTATCCCCCCTCCTCTCCAGTCTCACCATTCTCCCTCCTCTCCAGTCTCACCCTATCCCCCCTCCTCTCCAGTCTCACCATTCCCCCTCCTCTCCAGTCTCACCCTATCCCCCCTCCACTCCCCCTCCTCTCCAGTCTCACCATTCCCCCTCCTCTCCAGTCTCACCCTATCCCCATTCCTCTCCAGTCTCAACCATTCTCCCTCCTCTCCAGTCTCACCCTATCCCCCCTCCTCTCCAGTCTCACCATTCCCCCTCCTCTCCAGTCTCACCCTATCCCCCTCCACTCCCCCTCCTCTCCAATCTCACCCTATCCCCCCTCCACTCCCCCTCCTCTCCAGTCTCACCCTATCCCCCCTCCACTCCCCTCCTCTCCAGTCTCACCATTCCCCCTCCTCTCCAGTGTCTCCATTCCCCCTCCTCTCCAGTCTCTCCATTCCCCCTCCTCTCCAGTCTCACCATTCCCCCTCCTCTCCAGTCTCACCCTATCCCCCCTCCTCTCCAGTCTCACCATTCTCCCTCCTCTCCAGTCTCACCCTATCCCCCCTCCTCTCCAGTCTCACCATTCCCCCTCCTCTCCAGTCTCACCCTATCCCCCCTCCACTCCCCCTCCTCTCCAATCTCACCCTATCCCCCCTCCACTCCCCCTCCTCTCCAGTCTCACCCTATCCCCCCTCCACTCCCCCTCCTCTCCAGTCTCACCATTCCCCCTCCTCTCCAGTGTCTCCATTCCCCCTCCTCTCCAGTCTCTCCATTCCCCCTCCTCTCCAGTCTCACCATTCCCCCTCCTCTCCAGTCTCACCCTATCCCCCTCCATTCCCCCTCCTCTCCAGTTTCACCATTCCCCCTCCTCTCCAGTCTCACCCTATCCCCCCTCCACTCCCCCTCCTCTTCAGTCTCACCCTATCCCCCCTCCACTCCCCCTCCTCTCCAGTCTCACCCTATCCCCCCTCCACTCCCCCTCCTCTCCAGTCTCACCATTCCCCCTCCATTCCCCCTCCTCTCCAGTCTCACCATTCCCCCTCCTCTCCAGTCTCACCCTATCCCCCTCCATTCCCCCTCCTCTCCAGTCTCACCCTAACCCCCTCCATTCCCCCTCCTCTCCAGTCTCTCCACTCCATTCTCCATTCTATTCCTCCTCCTATAGTCCCTCTCTCTTCCCTGTGTGTATAAAACACACCCATTACACGGTCTCCCCCTCTCTCTCATTCAGAGCACATCTCAATGGGAACACGACCGTCTGAAGGCCCCATCAACTGCAGTGCACGGACAGAACTAATTCTCCTCAATTACACACACACACACACACACACACACACACACACACACACACACACACACACACGTTTGAAGTTCTCCTTGAAGTGGCAGCTGGGTTGGGGGTCGCCAGTAAAGCTGTCAGAGAGGGTGTGGAATAGAGTCATCATAGGGAAGGGTGCAGGGTTAGAGCCTGCTCTGTCCAATTTCCACACACGCACACGCACACACACACAAACAAACCATGTCATGTCCAATTACACTAAAGTCCCAAGGTATAGGGATCAGAGAAATAAATAAAGTGGAGAGAATCAAGCCAGGCCTCTCTCCCTTACTGCCTTCATCTCTATTCTCTATGACCTCAGTATCTCTCCCTTACTGCCGTCATCTCTATTCTCTATGACCTCAGTATCTCTCCTCATCTCTATTCTCTATGACCTCAGTATCTCTCCTCATCTCTCCCCCTTACTGCCTCATCTCATCTCTGAAACCATCTACCGATCATAGATCATACATAGCTCACAGTACACACAAACAAACACACACACACACACACACACACACACACACACACACAAGCCGAGAGAAATGTTCAGCGACACACTCAACTCAGGCTGTTGTACAGTGTGTGAACTCTCGTTGGGGTGAGACTAAGCGCTAATTCCCCAAATCCCATGGGTTCTCTTTGTAAACGGTGCCATCCAGGAATTTCGCCAAGCAGCAGCTGGTCACCGAAGCAACAGCCAGCCAAACTCTCTGTGTGTTTATTTCAGAAAATGGAAAGGTTGAGGTGGGCTGAGAAGATAAATATCTAGCAAATGGGGAAAAAGTGTGTCTGTGTGTGTGAGGGGCCAGTACCTCCTGATCCCATTATCCCAACATGACTACACCCAGTCCCTCTTGATCCCATTATCCCACCATGACTACATCCCTCCAGATCCCATATCATACCATGACTACACCCAGTACCTCCGGATCCCATTATCATACCATGACTACACCCAGTACCTCCTGATCCCATTATCATACCATGACTACACCCAGTCCCTCTTGATCCCATTATCCCACCATGACTACATCCCTCCAGATCCCATATCATACCATGACTACACCCAGTACCTCCGGATCCCATTATCATACCATGACTACACCCAGTACCTCCTGATCCCATTATCATACCATGACTACACCCAGTACCTCCGGATCCCATTATCATACCATGACTACACCCAGTACCTCCGGATCCCATTATCGTACCATGACTACACCCAGTACCTCCTGATCCCATTATCATACCACGACTGCATACCTCCAGATCCCATTATCCCACCATGACTACACACCTCCTGATCCCATTATCCCACCATGACTACACCCCTCCTGATCCCATTATCCCACCATGACTACACCCAGTCCCTCCTGATCCTATTATCATACCATGACTACACCCAGTACCTCCGGATCCCATTATCATACCATGACTACACCCAGTACCTCCTGATCCCATTATCCCACCATGACTACACCCCTCCTGATCCCAATATCATACCATGACTACACCCAGTACCTCCTGATCCCATTATCATACCATGACTACACCTAGTACCTCCTGATCCCAATATCATACCATGACTACACCCAGTCTGTCCTGATCCCAATTATCATACCATGACTACACCCAGTCTGTCCTGATCCCATTATCATACCATGACTACACCCAGTACCTCCGGATCCCATTATCATACCATGACTATACCTAGTACCTCCTGATGGGAGGAGAGAGGAGTCTGATGGGAGGTGAGAGAGGTCTGATGGGAGGAGAGAGAGATCTGATGGAAGGTGAGAGAGGTCTGATGGGAGGAGAGAGAGGTCTGATGGGAGGAGAGAGAGGTCTGATGGGAGGAGAGAGAGGTCTGATGGGAGGAGAGAGAGGTCTGATGGGAGGAGAGAGGTCTGATGGGAGGAGAGAGAGGTCTTATGGGAGGAGAGAGGAGTTTGATGGGAGATGAGAGAGGTCTGATGGGAGGAGAGAGGAGTCTGATGGGAGGAGAGAGGAGTCTGATGGGAGGAGAGGGGTCTGATGGGAGGAGAGAGAGGTCTGATGTGAGGAGAGAGGTCTGATGGGAGGAAAGGAGAGGGGTCTGATGGGAGGAAAGGAGAGGGGTCTGATGGGAGGAAAGGAGAGGGGTCTGATGGGAGGAAAGGAGAGGGGTCTGATGGGAGGAAAGGAGAGGGGTCTGATGGGAGGAAAGGAGAGGGGTCTGATGGGAGGAAAGGAGAGGGGTCTGATGGAAGGAAAGGAGAGGTGTCTGATGGAAGGAGAGGTGTCTGATGGGAGGAAAGGAGAGGTGTCTGATGGGAGGAAAGGAGAGGGGTCTAATGGGAGGAAAGGGGTCTGATGGGAGGAGAGGGGTCTGATGGGATGAAAGGAGAGGGGTCTGATGGGAGGAAAGGAGAGGGGTCTGATGGGAGGAAAGGAGAGGGGTCTGATGGGAGGAAAGGAGAGGGGTCTGACGGGAGGAAAGGAGAGGTGTCTAATAGGAGGAAAGGGGTCTGATGGGAGGAGAGGGGTCTGATGGGAGGAGAGGAGAGGGGTCTGATGGGAGGAAAGGGGTCTGATGGGAGGAAAGGAGAGGGGTCTGATGGGATGAGAGGGGTCTGATGGGAGGAGAGGGGTATGATGGGAGGAAAGAGGTCTGATGGGAGGACAGGAGAGGTGTCTGATGGGAGGACAGGAAAGGTGTCTGATGGGAGGACAGGAAAGGTGTCTGATGGGAGGAAAGGAGAGGTGTCTGGTGGGAGGAAAGGAGAGGTGTCTGATGGGAGGAAAGGGGTCTGATGGGAGGACAGGAGAGGTGTCTGATGGGAGGAAAGGAGAGGTGTCTGATGGGAGGAAAGGAGAGGGGTCTGATGGGAGGAAAGGAGAGGTGTCTAATGGGAGGAAGGGGTCTGATGGGAGGAGAGGGGTCTGATGGGAGGAGAGGAGAGGGGTCTGATGGGAGGAAAGGGGTCTGATGGGAGGAAAGGAGAGGGGTCTGATGGGATGAGAGGGGTCTGATGGGAGGAAAGAGGTCTGATGGGAGGACAGGAGAGGTGTCTGATGGGAGGACAGGAGAGGTGTCTGATGGGAGGAAAGGAGAGGTGTCTGGTGGGAGGAAAGGAGAGGTGTCTGATGGGAGGAAAGGGGTCTGACGGGAGGACAGGAGAGGTGTCTGACGGGAGGAAAGGAGAGGTGTCTGACGGGAGGAAAGGAGAGGTGTCTGACGGGAGGAAAGGAGAGGTGTCTGACGGGAGGAAAGGAGAGGTGTCTGACGGGAGGAAAGGAGAGGTGTCTGACGGGAGGAAAGGAGAGGTGTCTGACGGGAGGAAAGGAGAGGTGTCTGACGGGAGGAAAGGAGAGGTGTCTGACGGGAGGAAAGGAGAGGTGTCTGACGGGAGGAAAGGAGAGGTGTCTGACGGGAGGAAAGGAGAGGTGTCTGACGGGAGGAAAGGAGAGGTGTCTGACGGGAGGAAAGGAGAGGTGTCTGACGGGAGGAAAGGAGAGGTGTCTGACGGGAGGAAAGGAGAGGGGTCTGACGGGAGGAAAGGAGAGGGGTCTGATGGGAGGAAAGGAGAGGGGTCTGATGGAAGAAAGGAGAGGGGTCTGATGGGAGGAAAGGAGAGAGGTCTGATGGGAGGAAAGGAGAGAGGTCTGATGGGAGGAGAGAGAGGTCTGATGGGAGGAGAGAGAGGTCTGATGGGAGGAGAGGGGTCTGATGTGAGGAGAGGGGTCTGATGGGAGATGAGAGAGGTCTGATGGGAGGAGAGGAGTCTGATGGGAGAGAGAGAGGTCTGATGCGAGGAGAGAGAGGTCTGATGGGAGGAGAGAGAGGTCTGATGGGAGGAGAGGGGTCTGATGGAGGAGAGGGGTCTGATGGGAGGAGAGAGGAGTCTGATGGGAGGAGAGAGGAGTCTGATGGGAGGAGAGGGGTCTGATGGGAGGAGAGAGAGGTCTGATGTGAGGAGAGGGGTCTGATGGGAGGAGAGAGGTCTGATGGGAGGAAAGGAGAGGAGTCTGATGGGAGGAAAGGGGTCTGATGGGAGGAAAGGAGAGGGGTCTGACGGGAGGAAAGGAGAGGGGTCTGATGGGAGGAAAGGAGAGGGGTCTGATGGGAGGAGAGCGATCTGATGGGAGGAGAGAGATCTGATGGGAGGTGAGGGGAGTCTGATGGGAGGTGAGGGGAGTCTGATGGGAGGTGAGGGGAGTCTGATGGGAGGTGAGGGGAGTCTGATGGGAGGTGAGAGAGGTCTGATGGGAGGAAAGGAGAGGGGTCTGATGGGAGGAGAGAGATCTGATGGGAGGAGATAGATCTGATGGGAGGTGAGGGGAGTCTGATGGAGGTGAGGGGAGTCTGATGGGAGGTGAGGGGAGTCTGATGGGAGGTGAGAGAGGTCTGATGGGAGGAGAGAGAGGTCTGATGGGAGGAAAGGGGTCTGATGGGAGGAGAGAGAGGTCTGATGGGAGGTAGGGTCTGATGGGAGGTGAGGTGTCTGATGGGAGGAGAGAGAGGTCTGATCGGAGGTGAGGTGTCTGATGGGAGGTGAGGTGTCTGATGGGAGTAGAGAGGTCTGATGGGAGGACAGGGGTCTGATGGGAGGAGAGGGGTCTGATGGGAGGAGAGAGAGGTCTGATGGGAGGAGAGAGAGGTCTGATGGGAGGAAAGGGGTCTGATGGGAGGAGAGAGAGGTCTGATGGGAGGAGAGAGAGGTCTGATGGGAGGTAGGGTCTGATGGGAGGTGAGGTGTCTGATGGGAGGAGAGGAGTCTGATGGGAGGAAAGGAGAGGTGTCTGATGGGAGGAAAGGAGAGGTGTCTGATGGGAGGAAAGGAGAGGTGTCTGATGGGAGGAAAGGAGAGGTGTCTGATGGGAGGAAAGGAGAGGGGTCTAATGGGAGGAGATGGGTCTGATGGGAGGAAAGGAGAGGGGTCTGATGGGAGGAAAGGAGAGGGGTCTGATGGGAGGAAAGGAGAGGGGTCTGATGGGAGGAAAGGAGAGGGGTCTGATGGGAGGAAAGGAGAGGGGTCTGATGGGAGGAAAGGAGAGGGGTCTGATGGGAGGAAAGGAGAGGGGTCTGATGGGAGGAAAGGAGAGGGGTCTGATGGGAGGAAAGGAGAGGGGTCTGATGGGAGGAAAGGAGAGGGGTCTGATGGGAGAAAAGGAGAGGGGTCTGATGGGAGGAAAGGAGAGGGGTCTGATGGGAGGAAAGGAGAGGGGTCTGATGGGAGGAAAGGAGAGGGGTCTGATGGGAGGAAAGGAGAGGGGTCTGATGGGAGGAAAGGAGAGGGGTCTGATGGTAGGAAAGGAGAGGGGTCTGATGGTAGGAAAGGAGAGAGAGGTCTGATGGTAGGAAAGGAGAGGGGTCTGATGGGAGGAAAGGAGAGGGGTCTGATGGGAGGAAAGGAGAGGGGTCTGATGGGAGGAAAGGAGAGGGGTCTGATGGGAGGAAAGGAGAGGGGTCTGATGGGAGGAAAGGAGAGGGGTCTGATGGGAGGAGAGGGGTCTGATGGGAGGAAAGGAGAGGGGTCTGATGGTAGGAAAGGAGAGGGGTCTGATGGTAGGAAAGGAGAGGGGTCTGATGGTAGGAAAGGAGAGGGGTCTGATGGGAGGAAAGGAGAGGGGTCTGATGGGAGGAAAGGAGAGGGGTCTGATGGGAGGAAAGGAGAAGGGTCTGATGGGAGGAAAGGAGAGGGGTCTGATGGTAGGAAAGGAGAGGGGTCTGATGGTAGGAAAGGAGAGGGGTCTGATGGTAGGAAAGGAGAGGGGTCTGATGGGAGGAAAGGAGAGGGGTCTGATGGGAGGAAAGGAGAGGGGTCTGATGGGAGGTCTGATGGGAGGAGATATAGGGAGCTCAGAGGGGCTGGAGAAGGTTAGGAGAGAATGTCAACACAGCTGAACCCTTCCTCTCTGTCTGGCTGGGGACACTGTAAATACAGGATTAACGTCCCTCTGTGTGTGTGTGTGTGTGTGTGTTAGTGTGTCAGTTACCTTCTTGCTCTGCAGTGCTCTCTGAAACAGACGTAGGAAGGAGGCCAGGCTGAAACGGTACATGTTGTTGATCCTAGAGAGGTCTGTTATGACAAAATACATCTTACTGGCACTTTCAGCTAACGGCAGGTATGCATCACGCTCCTGGGGAGAGAGAGGGAGAGACAGAGGGAAGGGAAGGGAGAGGAGAAAGACCAAGAGGGAGGAGGGAGGAAAGAGGAGGAAGAGGGAGACGAGAAGAGGAAGAGGTAAGGGAGAAGAGGAAGAGGAGAAGAGGAAGAAACGGGAGGAGAGAGACCATCAGAACTGGTATCACACTGCCCCCTAGAGGAATAATTATATTTTCCTCATGCACAAACAGAGGTTCAGGTACAGACACACACACAGACTTGAGCACACCTCAACTCCATCCCATCTTGACAAAGGCCAAAAGAAACCCACAATTAAAACCAACATTGCTGTTAATAATACACTTCTCTGTAATTGGCTGTAAAGTATCATGTGGGACTCAATGTCCTCATGGTTAATTGAGTTGATAGAGACACTGCTCAATGAGCACACACACAGACAGACAGCCAGCCGGCCGGCCAGCCAGCCAGCCAGCCAGCCAGCCAGCCAGCCAGCCAGCCAGGGTGACAGCCAGACAGACAGACAATGACCTTGGTCTAAATGCTTATGATTAAATAAATAAAGAAATCTTTCCCCAACACACAGAGTAACACACACAGAGTAACACACAGCGTAACACAGAGTAACACACAGCGTAACACAGAGTAACACACAGCGTAACACAGAGTAACACACAGCGTAACACAGAGTAACACACAGCGTAACACAGAGTAACACAAACGGCAACACACAGCAACACACAGTATCCATTTAGCTTAACCATTCAGTCTTATTCTCCTCTTCAATCACTCTCTCCCTTCCTCCGACTCTCCATCTCTCTCCCTCTCATGCACCCTGTCTTCCTCAATCAATCTCTCACACTCAATCTTTCTCCAATCACTCTCTCTCTCACCCCAGAGCATCTCTGTCTCATCTCTCTTTCACCCCCCTCTCTCTCGGAGTGTTCCATCTGTTCTGACAGACTCCAGACTCTGCTATTCTCCTGTGATTGGTTGATGTATTCTCCTCTGTCATTCACACACAGCAGTTTGGGGTTTTGTGTACAAACCCTATGGGAGGTTGATGAGGAGGTTTACAGCTCAGTGTGTGAGAGGAAGCGGAGTGTGTGTGTGTGTGTGTGTGTGTGTGCGCACATGTACCTGGTCCAGGGAGGCCTGGAGTCTGTGTGACTCCCTCAGTGAGTCCTGTATGAGGGCGCTGCTAGACTTGGTCTGGTTCAGAGAATCGATCAGCTCCTTATTCTCCAGGATATTCCCCTGAGCTGTAGCCAAAGTCTAGAGACAGGAGAGAGAAAGAAGAGAGAGAGAAAGAGAGAGAGAAAGAGAGAGAGAAAGAGAGAAGAGGAGGAGAAAGATACAGAGGAAGGACAGTAGAAGTTAGAGAGATTGTGTGATGTACAGCAGAAGTTGGAGAGATTGTGTGATGTACAGCAGAAGTTAGAGAGATTGTGTGATGTACAGTAGAAGTTAGAGAGATTGTGTGATGTACAGCAGAAGTTAGAGAGATTGTGTGATGTACAGCAGAAGTTAGAGAGATTGTGTGATGTACAGTAGAAGTTAGAGATTGTGTGATGTACAGTAGAAGTTAGAGATTGTGTGATGTACAGCAGAAGTTAGAGAGATTGTGTGATGTACAGTAGAAGTTAGAGAGATTGTGTGATGTACAGTAGAAGTTAGAGAGATTGTGTGATGTACAGCAGAAGTTAGAGAGATTGTGTGATGTACAGTAGAAGTTAGAGAGATTGTGTGATGTACAGCAGAAGTTAGAGAGATTGTGTGATGTACAGCAGAAGTTAGAGAGATTGTGTGATGTACAGCAGAAGTTAGAGAGATTGTGTGATGTACAGTAGAAGTTAGAGATTGTGTGTTGTACAGTAGAAGTTAGAGAGATTGTGTGATGTACAGTAGAAGTTAGAGAGATTGTGTGATGTACAGTAGAAGTTAGGGAGAGATTGTGTGATGTACAGCAGAAGTTAGGGAGAGATTGTGTGATGTTCAGCAGAAGTTAGGGAGAGATTGTGTGATGTTCAGCAGAAGTTAGAGAGAGATTGTGTGATGTACAGCAGAAGTTAGAGAGAGATTGTGTGATGTACAGTAGAAGTTAGGGAGAGATTGTGTGATGTACAGTAGAAGTTAGAGAGATTGTGTGTTGTGCAGTAGAAGTTAGAGAGATTGTGTGATGTACAGTAGAAGTTAGGGATAGATTGTGTGATGTACAGTAGAAGTTAGGGAGAGATTGTGTGATGTACAGTAGAAGTTAGGGAGAGATTGTGTGATGTACAGTAGAAGTTAGGGAGATTGTGTGATGTTCAGTAGATGTTAGGGAGAGATTGTGTGATGTTCAGCAGACGTTAGAGAGAGATTGTGTGATGTACAGCAGAAGTTAGAGAGAGATTGTGTGATGTACAGCAGAAGTTAGAGAGATTGTGTGATGTACAGTAGAAGTTAGAGAGATTGTGTGATGTACAGTAGAAGTTAGGGAGAGATTGTGTGATGTACAGTAGAAGTTAGAGATTGTGTGATGTACAGTAGAAGTTAGAGAGATTGTGTGATGTACAGTAGAAGTTAGAGAGATTGTGTGATGTACAGTAGAAGTTAGAGATTGTGTGATGTGCAGTAGAAGTTAGAGAGATTGTGTGATGTACAGTAGAGGTTAGAGAGATTGTGTGATGTACAGTAGAAGTTAGGGAGAGATTGTGTGATGTTAAACAGAAGTTAGGGAGAGATTGTGTGATGTACAGTAGAAGTTAGGGAGAGATTGTGTGATGTTCAGTAGAAGTTAGGGATATTGTGTGATGTTCAGTAGAAGTTAGGGAGAGATTATGTGATGTACAGTAGAAGTTAGGGAGAGATTATGTGATGTACAGTAGAAGTTAGGGAGAGATTGTGTGATGTTCAGTAGAAGTTAGAGAGAGATTGTGTGATGTACAGCAGAAGTTAGAGAGATTGTGTGATGTACAGTAGAAGTTAGAGAGAGATTGTGTGATGTACAGCAGAAGTTGGAGAGATTGTGTGATGTACAGCAGAAGTTAGAGAGATTGTGTGATGTACAGTAGAAGTTAGAGAGATTGTGTGATGTACAGCAGAAGTTAGAGAGATTGTGTGATGTACAGCAGAAGTTAGAGAGATTGTGTGATGTACAGTAGAAGTTAGAGATTGTGTGATGTACAGTAGAAGTTAGAGATTGTGTGATGTACAGCAGAAGTTAGAGAGATTGTGTGATGTACAGTAGAAGTTAGAGAGATTGTGTGATGTACAGCAGAAGTTAGAGAGATTGTGTGATGTACAGCAGAAGTTAGAGAGATTGTGTGATGTACAGCAGAAGTTAGAGAGATTGTGTGATGTACAGCAGAAGTTAGAGAGATTGTGTGATGTACAGTAGAAGTTAGAGATTGTGTGATGTACAGTAGAAGTTAGAGATTGTGTGATGTACAGCAGAAGTTAGCGAGATTGTGTGATGTACAGTAGAAGTTAGAGATTGTGTGATGTACAGTAGAAGTTAGAGAGATTGTGTGATGTACAGTAGAAGTTAGAGAGATTGTGTGATGTACAGTAGAAGTTAGGGAGAGATTGTGTGATGTACAGCAGAAGTTAGGGAGAGATTGTGTGATGTTCAGCAGAAGTTAGGGAGAGATTGTGTGATGTTCAGCAGAAGTTAGAGAGAGATTGTGTGATGTACAGCAGAAGTTAGAGAGAGATTGTGTGATGTACAGTAGAAGTTAGGGAGAGATTGTGTGATGTACAGTAGAAGTTAGAGAGATTGTGTGTTGTGCAGTAGAAGTTAGAGAGATTGTGTGATGTACAGTAGAAGTTAGGGATAGATTGTGTGATGTACAGTAGAAGTTAGGGAGAGATTGTGTGATGTACAGTAGAAGTTAGGGAGAGATTGTGTGATGTACAGTAGAAGTTAGGGAGATTGTGTGATGTTCAGTAGATGTTAGGGAGAGATTGTGTGATGTTCAGCAGACGTTAGAGAGAGATTGTGTGATGTACAGCAGAAGTTAGAGAGAGATTGTGTGATGTACAGCAGAAGTTAGAGAGATTGTGTGATGTACAGTAGAAGTTAGAGAGATTGTGTGATGTACAGTAGAAGTTAGGGAGAGATTGTGTGATGTACAGTAGAAGTTAGAGATTGTGTGATGTACAGTAGAAGTTAGAGAGATTGTGTGATGTACAGTAGAAGTTAGAGAGATTGTGTGATGTACAGTAGAAGTTAGAGAGATTGTGTGATGTACAGTAGAAGTTAGAGAGATTGTGTGATGTGCAGTAGAAGTTAGAGAGATTGTGTGATGTACAGTAGAAGTTAGAGAGATTGTGTGATGTACAGTAGAAGTTAGGGAGAGATTGTGTGATGTTAAACAGAAGTTAGGGAGAGATTGTGTGATGTACAGTAGAAGTTAGGGAGAGATTGTGTGATGTTCAGTAGAAGTTAGGGATATTGTGTGATGTTCAGTAGAAGTTAGGGAGAGATTATGTGATGTACAGTAGAAGTTAGGGAGAGATTGTGTGATGTTCAGTAGAAGTTAGAGAGAGATTGTGTGATGTACAGCAGAAGTTAGAGAGAGATTGCGTGATGTACAGCAGAAGTTAGAGAGATTGTGTGATGTACAGTAGAAGTTAGGGAGATTGTGTGATGTACAGCAGAAGTTAGGGAGAGATTGTGTGATGTTCAGTAGAAGTTAGGGAGAGATTGTGTGATGTTCAGCAGAAGTTAGAGAGAGATTGTGTGATGTACAGCAGAAGTTAGAGATTGTGTGATGTACAGTAGAAGTTAGAGAGATTGTGTGATGTACAGTAGAAGTTAGAGAGATTGTGTGATGTACAGTAGAAGTTAGGGAGAGATTGTGTGATGTTCAGCAGAAGTTAGGGAGAGATTGTGTGATGTTCAGCAGAAGTTAGAGAGAGATTGTGTGATGTACAGCAGAAGTTAGAGAGAGATTGTGTGATGTACAGCAGACGTTAGAGAGAGATTGTGTGATGTACAGTAGAAGTTAGGGAGATTGTGTGATGTACAGCAGAAGTTAGGGAGAGATTGTGTGATGTTCAGTAGAAGTTAGGGAGAGATTGTGTGATGTTCAGCAGAAGTTAGAGAGAGATTGTGTGATGTACAGCAGAAGTTAGAGAGAGATTGTGTGATGTACAGCAGAAGTTAGAGAGATTGTGTGATGTACAGTAGAAGTTAGAGAGATTGTGTGATGTACAGTAGAAGTTAGAGAGATTGTGTGATGTACAGTAGAAGTTAGAGAGATTGTGTGACGTACAGTAGAAGTTAGAGAGATTGTGTGACGTACAGTAGAAGTTAGAGATTGTGTGATGTACAGTAGAAGTTAGAAAGATTGTGTGATGTACAGTAGAAGTTAGAGATTGTGTGATGTACAGTAGAAGTTAGAGAGATTGTGTGATGTTCAACAGAAGTTAGAGAGATTGTGTGATGTACAGTAGAAGTTAGAGAGATTGTGTGATGTACAGTAGAAGTTAGAGAGATTGTGTGATGTACAGTAGAAGTTAGAGAGAGATTGTGTGATGTTCAACAGAAGTTAGAGAGATTGTGTGATGTACAGTAGAAGTTAGAAAGATTGTGTGATGTACAGTAGAAGTTAGAAAGATTGTGTGATGTACAGTAGAAGTTAGAGATTGTGTGATGTACAGTAGAAGTTAGAGAGATTGTGTGATGTTCAACAGAAGTTAGAGAGATTGTGTGATGTACAGTAGAAGTTAGAGAGATTGTGTGACGTACAGTAGAAGTTAGAGATTGTGTGATGTACAGTAGAAGTTAGAGAGATTGTGTGATGTTCAGTAGAAGTTAGAGAGATTGTGTGATGTACAGTAGAAGTTAGAGAGATTGTGTGACGTACAGTAGAAGTTAGAGAGATTGTGTGATGTACAGTAGAAGTTAGAGAGATTGTGTGATGTACAGTAGAAGTTAGAGAGATTGTGTGATGTACAGCAGAAAGTGACATTGAGTTGTGTTCTAACTGAAAGGACTGAGAAGTGGACATTTTGTGCATAATGAGGAAGTGGTATGAAGTTCAAACGGCAGTGAAACATGTCAGAATATCTAATCAGATATATTATAGCTGCACTGAACACAAATATAAACTCAACATGTAAAGTGTTGGTTACGTTTCATGAGATGAAGTAAAAATATCCCACACATTGTCCACAAAAACCTTATTTCACACAAATTTTGTGCACAAATTAGTTTACCTCCCTGTTAGTGAGAATTTCTCCTTCGCCGAGATATTCCATCCACCTGACAGGTGGCATATCAAGAAGCTGACTAAACAGCATGATCATTACACAGGTTTTGGCACACAACACAATGCTACAGATGTCTCAAGTTTTGAGGGAGTATGCAATCGGCATGCTGACTGCAGGAATGTCCACCGGAGCGGTTGCCAGAGAATTTAATGTTCATTTTTTCTACCATAAGTCACCTTCAACGTGGTAACACGTGGTCTGCGGTTGTGTGTGTGTGTGGTCACACCAGATACTGACTGGGTTTCTGATCCACAACCCTACGTTTTTGTAAGTTATTTGTGACCAACAGAATCACAGCTATACTCCCAGTCATGTGAAATCCATAGATCAGGGACTAATTCGTTTATTTGATGTCAGTAAACTCTTTGAAATTGTTTTTTGTTGCGTTTATATTTGTGTTCAGTATACTTCCACAAGGTATTCCTCTCTACAGTGACTAAGTGTGTGTGGATTGCATGAAGACTCTTCTAGCGTGAGTGACTGTGTGTGTGTGTGTGTGTGTGTGTGTGTGTGTGTGTATATATATGTATATGTATACGTATATATATACACACACACACACACACACACACACACACACATATGTGTGTGTGTGTGTACCTCCAACAGAGACTCTTCCAGCGTGAGTGTCTGTGTGTATAAAAATACACTGCTCAACAAAAAATAAAGGGAACACTAAAATAACACATCCTAGATCTGAATGAATGAAATATTCTTATTAAATACTTTTTTCTTTACATAGTTGAATGTGCTGACAACAAAATCACACAAAAATGATCAATGGAAATCAAATGTATCAACCCATGGAGGTCTGGATTTGGAGCCACACTCAAAATTAAAGTGGAAAACCACACTACAGGCTGATCCAATTTTGATGTAATGTCCTTAAAACAAGTCAAAATGAGGCTCAGTAGTGTGTGTGGCCTCCACGTGCCTGTATGACCTCGCTACAACGCCTGGGCATGCTCCTG
>NC_143045.1:33740000-33755000 GCF_057628025.1 Oncorhynchus mykiss
AGAGGGAAAGATGGAGTGAGTGAGAGGGAGAGATGGAGGGAGAGAGGGAGTGAATGAGAGATGGGGGAGAGATGGAGGGAGAGAGGGAGGGAGAGATGGAGGGAAAGAGGGAGGGAGAGAGGGAGAGAGGGAGGGAGAGATGGAGGGAGAGAGGGAGGGAGAGAGGGAGAGAGGGAGGGAGGGAGGGAGAGATGGAGAGAGGGAGGGAGAGAGGTAGGGAGAGATGGAGGGAAAGATGGAGGGAAAGATGGAGGGAAAGATGGAGAGATGGAGGGAGAGAGGGAGTGAGGGAAAGTGAGTGAGAGGGAGAGAGAGATGGAGAGAGGGAGGGAGAGATGGAGAGAGGGAGGGAGAGAGGATAGATGGAGGGAGAGATGGAGGGAGGGAGAGATGGAGGGAGAGAATGGTTAATTCAGGACATTTCATGGATATAAACTCAGCCTCTTCTCTGCATTGCAGCACACTCTGCTCCCTCCCTCTCTCCCCTCCTGTTTCTTTTCTCCATCCTCCAGTGGATGGCCAATCCCCCTCATTTCTTTTCAGTGGATTCACTGCCCTTTAACCAACACCCCTCTCTCTCCTCCTCCCCTCTCGCTATCTCTCCTCCCTCTGTCTAACCTCCTCCCTACATATCTCTCTCACACTAGCTTCCACATTACATCTCTTTCTCCACCTCCCCACCTCTCTCTAACATTCTTCCATTCCCCTCCCCACCTCTCCCTCACTCACTACCTCTCTCCCCACCCTCAGTAGTGGGTAGACTCACCCTGTGTTATCAGGTCTCTCCTCAGTAGTGGGTAGACTCACCCTGTGTTATCAGGTCTCTCCTCAGTAGTGGGTAGACTCACCCTGTGTTATCAGGTCTCTCCTCAGTAGTGGGTAGACTCACCCTGTGTTATCAGGTCTCTCCTCAGTAGTGGGTAGAGAACCGGCTCCACTCCATCCATCTCCTGGATGATCAGCGTTTTCCCAAAACGCACAGCCAGCTCCAGAGATGTGATGAAGTTAGGGTCCTGGAGGAAAACATTCTGATAACAGCACTAATGCCTGGTGTCACAACTGGTATCTAACTGGTTACATTACGACTAACATGTCTCTGTGTGATATGAGTTCACAGTACCTGTTGGTTGACTGAAATACGTGTTAAATGTGTTTCTGTATAAGTGACAGGTGTGATGTGTGAATGATTGACAGATGTGACAGGTGTACCTGCTGGTTGATGGCCTCGAGGCGATGCTGCTTCAGGTGAGTACGGAGCCACTCTGTAGCCCGAGAGGAGGGGTCGATGAGGAAAGGACAAGCAACACTCTGAGAGAGAGAGAGAGAGAGAGACGTAAGTGATGGATGAGATAGTGAAAGTCATTGAGGAACTAAAGAGTCCTTTTTCCATTTATTTTCCTATCTATATATTAAGATAGATGCTTAAATAGTTTTTCTCTCTGGGGAGAATCTTTGAGGCCCAGTCCAGTTCTCTCTCACAGCTGTCACAGTGATTGGCCAGTGAGACATTGGCTGTCTGGATTCAGAGCTGCCAGACATTGAGCAGTACACACCAGACAAAGGGATGAAATCTCTCTTTATGCTATGGCTCCCTCTATTTATTGCTGTCTTGCTCTGGCCTTTTCTCTCCTTCCATCTCTCTAAACCATGTCCTTTCTGTTTATCTTTCCCCATCCCTCCTTCTTTATATTTGTTTATTCATCCTTTCTCTCCCTCTTTCCCTCTGTAGAGTCATATATGCTTTAGATGTGGCGTGGTTGATGGTTATGGCCCTGTGTGTGTAAACTGCAATGCCTTTATTCACAGTCTCCCAGGGCTGACAAACCATCAAACATCTGACACACTGTCTGCTGTAGTGGTCCAACCTACACACTCTCCACAAGACCTAGCATAGAGAACCACAGTTTGGAGAGCAATTTATGAGACACACTGAGCAGACATGTCACACAGTACCAGGTACCAGCGTGTTTGCAGTAAATTGCTGTGGGATCACACCAGACATGCTTTATAAAGGGTCTAAGAATCAAAGTGGACTAGGGATTGCAAAGGTAGGATATATTACTGGAAACTTTCACAACGTACCAGTAAACTACCAGAATGTTGGTATCATTAAAATATTTTATGTAATCCATCAAAAGACATATTTGGCCTTTTTGGATACTTCAGATTATCACAGGTGTCTAATAGTCTCTATGAAATAAGATGATTTTTAAATAAATAGAATGACAGAGCTGTAAACATTATACTAAACTTCTGAGTGGCACAGCGGTCTAAGGCAGTGCTGCGGCTTCACTACAGCCTGGGGTCCAATCCCACCATGTGTCATTAACGGGCCGTTACTGGGAGTCCCATTGGGAGGAGCACAATTGGGCCAGCGTCGTCTGGGTTAGGGGAGGGTTTGGCCAGGGGGCTTTACGTGGCTCATCGCGCTCTAGCGACTCCTTGTGGCGGGCCGGCTGCCTGCAGGCTGACGTCGGTCATCAGTTGACTAGTGTTTCCTCTGACACATCGGTGCAGCTTCAGTGTTAAAAGGCGCGGATTGGCAGGTCATGTTTCAGAGGACGCATGACTCGACCTTCACCTCTCTCACGCCCATTGGGCAGTTGCAGCGATGAGACATGATTTTAATCACGAAATTGGGGAGAAAATGGGGGTAAAAATGACACACAAAAAAACAACATTCTATTAAATATAAACCATCAACTTAGTGAATACTACTGGTGTTTAATATGAGCGTTTCAGCATGGTTTACTAGTTCAATAGTAGCCCGTGAGTTAACACACCACTTCCACAGTATTCACATTTTGTTGCCTTAAAATGTCATCTCAAAAGGGAATAAATGTGTTTTTTTGCCTTACTTATCCACATAACCTACTCCACATTTTCAAAGTGAAAGAAAAATAAACAAAGATGTCTTATTTACATTTTCACAGCCCAGAGTTAAAACTAGTGTACTTCTGGCACCGACAGAGATGGCCGCCTCACTTCGCGTTCCTAGGAAACTATGCAGTTTTTTGTTTTTTTACGTTTTATTTCTTACATTGGTACCCCAGGTAATCTTAGGATTTCATTACATACAGTCGGGAGGAACTACTGAATATAAGAGCAACGTCAACTCACCATCATTACGACCAGGAATACGACTTTCACGAAGCGGATCCTCTGTTTTGCCCACCACCCAGGACAATGGATCGGATCCCAGCCGGCGAACCAAAACAACGATGCCGTAAAAAGGGCAGACGAAGCGGTCTTCTGGTCAGGCTCCGGAGACGGGCACATTGGCGAGTAGTGTGCTGGGGAGCGGTGCGCAATGTCCAGTCTCTTGACAACAAGGTAGATGAAATCCGAGCAAGGGTAGCATTCCAGAGGGACATCAGAGACTGTAACGTTCTTTGCTTCACGGAAACATGGCTCACTCGAGACACGCTATCGGAGTCGGTACAGCCATCTGTTTTCTTCACGCATCGCACAGACAGAAACAAGCATCTTTCTGGTAAGAAGAGGGGCGGGGGGGTATGCCTTATGATTAACGAGACGTGGTGTGATCATAACAACATACAGGAACTCAAGTCCTTCTGTTCACCTGAATTCCTCACAATCAAATGTCGACCGCATTATCTACCAAGAGAATTCTCTTGGATTATAATCACAGCCGCATATATTCTCCCCCAAGAAGACATCGATGACCCTGAACGAAATTCATTTTACTATGTAAACTGGAAACCACATATCCTGAGGCTGCATTCATTGTAGCTGGGGATTTTAACAAGGCTAATCTGAAAACATGACTCCCTAAATTCTATCAGCATATCGATTGCGCTACAAGGGCTGGCAAAACCCTGGATCATTGTTATTCTAACCTCTGTGAAGCATATAAGGCCCTCCTCCACCCTCCTTTCGGAAAAGCTGACCACGACTCCATTTTGTTGCTCCCAGCCTATAGACAGAGACTAAAACAGGAAGCTCCCGCGCTCAGGTCTGTTCAACGCTGGTCCGACCAATCTGATTCCACGCTTCAAGATTGCTTCGATCACGTGGACAAGGATATGTTCTACATTGCGTCAAACAACAACATTGACAAATAAACTGATTCAGTGAGCGAGTTTATTAGCAAGTGCATCGGTGATGTCGTACCCACAGGAACAATTAAAACATTCCCAAACCAGAAACCGTGGATTGATGGCAGCATTCGCGCGAAACTGAAAGCACAAACCACTGCTTTTAAATCAGGGCAAGGGGACCGGACACATGACCGAATACAAACAGTGTAGCTATTCCCTCCGCAAGGCAATCAAACAAGTTAAGCTTCAGTATAGATAAAAAGCATGGTTGCAATTCAACGGATCAGACACAAGAGGTACAGTGGGGCAAAAAAGTATTTAGTCAGCCACCAATTGTGCAAGTTCTCCCACTTAAAAAGATGAGAGAGGCCTGTAATTTTCATCATAGGTACACTTACGGGAGAACTTGCACAATTGGTAGCTGACTAAATACCTTTTTACCCCACTGTATGTGGCAGGGTCTACAGTCAATCACGGATTACAAAAATAAAATCAGCCCTGTCACGGACCAGGATGTCTTGCTCCCAGACAGACTAAATAACTTCTTTGCTCGCTTTGAGGACAATACAGTGCCACTGACACGGCCCGCTACCAAAACCTGCGGACTCTCCTTCACTGCAGCCGACGTGAGTAAAACTTTTAAACGTGTTAACCCTCGCAGGCTGCCGGCCCAGACGGCATCCACAGCAGCGTCATCAGAGCATGCGCAGACCAGCTGGCTGGTGTGTTTACTGACATATTCAATCAATCCTTATCCCAGTCTGCTGTTCTCACATGCTTCAAGAGGACTACCATTGTTCCTGTTCCCAAGAAAGCTAAGGTAACTGAGCTAAACGACTATCGCCCCGTAGCACTCACTTCCATCATCAAGGAAGTGCTTTGAAGAGACTAGTCAAGGACCATATCACCTCCACCCTACCTGACATCCTAGACCCACTCCAATTTGCTTACCACCCCAATAGGTCCACAGACGACGCAATCGCAGCCACACTGCACACTGCCCTAACCCACCTGGACAAGAGGAATACCTATGTGAGAATACTGTTCATCGACTACAGCTCAGCATTTAACACCATAGTACCCTCCAAACTCGTCATCAAGCTCGAGACCCTGGGTCTCGACCCCGCCCTTTGCAACTGGGTACTGGACTTCCTGACGGACCGCCCCCCAGTTGGTGAGGGTAGGTATCAACATCTCCATCCCACTGATCCTCAACACGGGGGCCCCTCTCCTGTACTCCCTGTTCACTCACGACTGCGGGCCATGCACTCCTCCAACTCAATCATCATGTTTGCAGACGACACTACAGTGGTAGGTCTGATTATCAACAAAGACGAGACTTCCTACAGGGAGGAGGTGAGGGCCCTTGGAGTGTGGTGTCAGGAAAATAACCTTACACTCAACGTCAACAAAACAAAGGAGATGATCGTGGACTTCAGGAAACAGCAGAGGGAGCACCCCCCTATCCACATCGACGGGACAGTAAGTTTTAAGTTCCTCGGCGTACACATCACGGACAAACTGAATTGGTCCACCCACACAGATAGCGTGGTGAAGAAGGAGGCTGAAGAAATTCGGCTTGTCACCAAATGCACTCACAAACCTTTACAGATGCACAATCGAGAGCATCCTGTCAGGCTGTATCACCGCCTGGTACGGGAGCTGCTCCGCCCACAACCGTAAGGCTCACCCGAGGGTAGTGAGGTCTGCACAACGCATCACAGGGGGCAAACTATCTGCCCTCCAGGACACCTACACCACCCGATGTCACAGGAAGGCCATAAAGATCATCAAGGACAACAACCACCCGAGCCACTACCTGTTCACCCTGCTATCATCCAGAAGGAGAGGTCAGTACAGATGCATCAAAGCAGGGACAGAGAGACTGAAAAACAGCTTCTATCTCAAGGCCATCAGAATGTTAAACAGTCATCACTAACATTGAGTGGCTGCTGCCAACATACTGACTAAACTCCAGCCACTTTAATAACGGAAAAATTGATGTAAAAATTGTATCACTAGCCACTTTAAACAATGCCACTTAATATAATGTTTACATGCCCTACATTACTCATCTCATATGTACAGTGCCTTGTGAAAGTATTCGGCCCCCTTGAACTTTGCGACCTTTTGCCACATTTCAGGCTTCAAACATAAAGATATAAAACTATTTTTTTGTGAAGAATCAACAACAAGTGGGACACAATCATGAAGTGGAACGACATTTATTGGATATTTCAAACTTTTTTAACAAATCAAAAACTGAAAAATTGGGCGTGCAAAATTATTCAGCCCCCTTAAGTTAATACTTTGTAGCGCCACCTTTTGCTGCGATTACAGCTGTAAGTCGCTTGGGGTATGTCTCTATCAGTTTTGCACATCGAGTGACTGAAATTTTTTCCCATTCCTCCTTGCAAAACAGCTCGAGCTCAGTGAGGTTGGATGGAGAGCATTTGTGAACAGCAGTTTTCAGTTCTTTCCACAGATTCTCGATTGGATTCAGGTCTGGACTTTGACTTGGCCATTCTAACACCTGGATATGTTTATTTTTGAACCATTCCATTGTAGATTTTGCTTTATGTTTTGGATCATTGTCTTGTTGGAAAACACATCTCCGTCCCAGTCTCAGGTCTTTTGCAGACTCCATCAGGTTTTCTTCCAAAAAGGTCCTGTATTTGGCTCCATCCATCTTCCCATAAATTTTAACCATCTTCCCTGTCCCTGCTGAAGAAAAGCAGGCCCAAACCATGATGCTGCCACCACGTTTGACAGTGGGGATGGTGTGTTCAGGGTGATGAGCTGTGTTGCTTTTACGCCAAACATAACGTTTTGCACTGTTGCCAAAAAGTTCAATTTTGGTTTCATCTGACCAGAGCACCTTCTTCCACATGTTTGGTGTGTCTCCCAGGTGGCTTGTGGCAAACTTTAAACGACACTTTTTATGGATATCTTTAAGAAATGGCTTTCTTCTTGCCACTCTTCCATAAAGGCCAGATTTGTGCAATATACGACTGATTGTTGTCCTATGGACAGAGTCTCCCACCTCAGCTGTAGATCTCTGCAGTTCATCCAGAGTGATCATGGGCCTCTTGGCTGCATCTCTGATCAGTCTTCTCCTTGTATGAGCTGAAAGTTTAGAGGGACGGCCAGGTCTTGGTAGATTTGCAGTGGTCTGATACTCCTTCCATTTCAATATTATCGCTTGCACAGTGCTCCTTGGGATGTTTAAAGCTTGGGAAATCTTTTTGTATCCAAATCCGGCTTTAAACTTCTTCACAACAGTATCTCGGACCTGTCTGGCGTGTTCCTTGTTCTTCATGATGCTCTCTGCGCTTTTAACGGACCTCTGAGACTATCACAGTGCAGGTGCATTTATATGGAGACTTGATTACATCTTGCCATCTTTATGTAATACATGTATCACTAGCCACTTTAAACTATGCCACTTTTATGTTTACATACCCTACATTACTCATCTCTTATGTATATACTGTACTTGATACCATCTACTGTATCTTGCCTATGCCGTTCTGTACCATCACTCATTCATATATCTTTATGTACATATTCTTTATCCCTTTACACTTGTGTGTATAAGGTAGTTGTTGTGAAATTGTTACGTTAGATTACTCATTGGTTATTACTGCATTGTCGGAACTAGAAGCACAAGTATTTCGCTACACTCGCATTAACATCTACTAACCATGTGTATGTGACAAATAAAATTGGATTTGAGGTGGAAACACCTTCGGCAGCCATTACAGCTGGGAATCATTTGGAATAAGATTCTACCAACTTTACCAAAATGCTTAAACTCAGTAAATTTGGTTGGGAGTCATTGATGGAGAGCAATATTACAACTTTGTCTCTGATTTTCTAGTAAATTTAAGTAAAACAGACTAATTAGTGAGGACATTTGTATGTCATTTTGTAGAATTTTTACTACGATTAAATGTCAGGAATTGTGAAAAACTGAGTTTAAATGTATTTGGCTAAGGTGTATGTAAACTTCCGACTTCAACTGTATTTGTTGTCAATGTTTTGATGTGAAACTGGTGTCAGTTCTGAAAGTCAAGAGTTACAGAGTTAATTGAAAACAATAGCATTGTTGATTACATGCTTTTTTCCTTAATTAGGCTATTTTCTCTTGAACCATATGGTCTATCTACTAGAAACTCATGGACAATATGGACTCAGATAAATGAATGCTATGTATGAATAAAACATTTAGTTTGTTCTTCAAGTACAAATTACCAAAGTTACGATAGAATGTCATAGATTTTCTGTTAATTACCAAAAATTGGTATTTTTGTAAAGAGGCTAAAATAAGCTGCTGTAAAATCATGAGCTCTCATCAACACCTCCTCCATCTACTGGACTGAGAGACAGGCCCTCTTGACTACGGAGGGCTGGAGGGAGGGGGGGAGTGGGGGACATGGGAGAAAGGGGAGGGAGGGGGGGAGTGGGGGACATGTGAGAAAGGGGAGGGAGGGGGGGAGTGGGGGACATGGGAGAAAGGGGAGGGAGGCAGGGGGAGAGTGGGGGACATGGGAGAAAGGGGAGGGAGGGGGGGAGTGGGGGACATGGGAGAAAGGGGAGGGAGGGGGGAGTGGGGGACATGGGAGAAAGGGGAGGGAGGGGAGGAAGAGAGTGAGAGTGACGGTTGCGGGGGTGTAGGAGGCAGAGTGAGGTTTGAGGGGGTGTAGGAGGCAGAGTGAGGGTTGAGGGGAGGTAGGAGGCAGAGTGAGGGTTGAGGGGATGTAAGAGGCAGAGTGAGGGTTGAGGGGATGTAAGAGGCAGAGTGAGGGTTGAGGGGATGTAAGAGGCAGAGTGAGGGTTGAGGGGGTGTAGGAAGCAGAGTGAGGGTTGAGGGGGCGTAGGAGGCAGAGTGAGGCTTGAGGGGGTGTAGGAGGCAGAGTGAGGGTTGGGGGTGTGTAGGAGGCAGAGTGAGGGTTGAGGGGACGTAGGAGGCAGAGTGAGGGTTGAGGGGGTGTAGGAAGCAGAGTGAGGGTTGAGGGGGTGTAGGAAGCAGAGTGAGGGTTGAGGGGGTGTAGGAGGCAGATTGAGGGGGTGTAGGAAGCAGAGTGAGGGTTGAGGGGGTGTAGGAAGCAGAGTGAGGGTTGAGGGGGTGTAGGAGGCAGAGTGAGGGTTGAGGGGGTGTAGGAGGCAGAGTGAGGGTTGAGGGGATGTAAGAGGCAGAGTGAGGGTTGGGGGGGTGTAGGAAGCAGAGTGAGGGTTGGGGGGGTGTAGGAGGCAGAGTGAGGGTTGAGGGGGTGTAGGAAGCAGAGTGAGGGTTGAGGGGGTGTAGGAGGCAGAGTGAGGCTTGAGGGGGTGTAGGAGGCAGAGTGAGGGTTGGGGGTGTGTAGGAGGCAGAGTGAGGGTTGAGGGGGTGTAGGAGGCAGAGTGAGGGTTGAGGGGGTGTAGGAGGCAGAGTGAGGGTTGAGGGGGTGTAGGAAGCAGAGTGAGGGTTGAGGGGGTGTAGGAAGCAGAGTGAGGATTGAGGGGGTGTAGGAAGCAGAGTGAGGGTTGAGGGGGTGTAGGAAGCAGAGTGAGGGTTGAGGGGGTGTAGGAGGCAGATTGAGGGGGTGTAGGAAGCAGAGTGAGGGTTGAGGGGGTGTAGAAAGCAGAGTGAGGGTTGAGGGGGTGTAGGAAGCAGAGTGAGGGTTGAGGGGGTGTAGGAGGCAGAGTGAGGCTTGAGGGGGTGTAGGAGGCAGAGTGAGGGTTGGGGGTGTGTAGGAGGCAGAGTGAGGGTTGAGGGGGTGTAGGAGGCAGAGTGAGGGTTGAGGGGGTGTACGAGGCAGAGTGAGGGTTGAGGGGGTGTAGGAAGCAGAGTGAGGGTTGAGGGGGTGTAGGAAGCAGAGTGAGGGTTGAGGGGGTGTAGGAGGCAGAGTGAGGGTTGAGGGGGTGTAGGAAGCAGAGTGAGGGTTGAGGGGGTGTAGGAAGCAGAGTGAGGGTTGAGGGGGTGTAGGAAGCAGAGTGAGGGTTGAGGGGGTGTAGGAAGCAGAGTGAGGGTTGGGGGAGTGTAGGAAGCAGAGTGAGGGTTGAGGGGGTGTAGGAAGCAGAGTGAGGGTTGAGGGGGTGTAGGAAGCAGAGTGAGGGTTGAGGGGGTGTAGGAAGCAGAGTGAGGGTTGAGGGGGTGTAGGAGGCAGAGTGGGTCTCTTACTGAAAGATCTATGTAGTGACTGACAGTAGGGGAACTGTAGAAATAGTGACCCATTTAGAAACAGTTATCAGATGTTCTACAGGCTGTGTGGTTCTTGGTTATGGGACGGTTTCCTGCGTCAGGAGGGAAAGACAGACATTAAGAGGCTGAGCTCTTACACACCACAGACACAGACTGCTCCAGAGACCGTGTTGTGAAAGAGCCCTGATTACAGTTTTCTTTTAAAGTGTAATTCTCTCCACAAAGCAAAGGCCACTCATTCAGAAGAATGACAAAGCCTGGTGAAGCCGTACACACACAGGCAGAAACACACGGACACACACAGACACACACAGGCACAAACACACAGACACACACACACACAGCAACCAAAGCCCTATTAGACAAAAACAGGATTATCAACAAAATATCCAAATCAAAAGGAAAAGCTACTTTTCACAGAAACGTTTATTTCTGTTTAGCTATTTAGTGCCTCAAAAGGCATCATGCAAACAAACGGGTTAAGTTGATTAGAGAGAGAATCATTATAAAGTCTGGGAAGACAAATCAATTATTTGAAGACGACTCAATGGAACGGGAAAATATGGACAAACATCCCAAACTCCTATAAACAAAGTGTAAACGTTTCTGTTGCCACACCCTTTGCAGTAGTTTGTTTTAAAATACAGGACTAATGCAGGTACAGGGTTTGTGTAGTTGCTATGCGGGAGGGTGCTGGTGCATGTCTGTGTGCGTGTTCTGCAAGCAGCCTGCAGTAGGGTGAAGATATTGATGGATGGAGTGCTGAGTTCTTACCCGGGATTTGATCGCACTGATCTTAAAGCAGCGATGCCAGAGGAAAGACCAACAGGAGAGAGGGATGAATGACAATGAAATGAAAGAGAGGAACACAACAGATGTGACCCGGATGTAAAACACATGACTCTCCCAGTCAGGGAGGGAATTCAGCTTCAACATGGAAACACAACACAACAATATAGAAACATAGTTGAGGAACACAGAGCGTAACACACACCAATACAAACCTTTCCGGGGATTTTTCATCTGAACCGACTCACAAATGTGTCAGGAACAGAGAAGAGAGATGGTGAATGAGAGTGAGCGAAGAAGAGCGAGAGAGAAAGACCGAGAGAAAGAGTGTGAGAGAAAGAGTGTGAGAGAGAAAGAGAGAGAGAGAGAACAAATGAGAGAGAGAGAGAGAGAGAGAGAGAGAGAGAGAAAAAAAGAGTAAGAGAGAAAGAGTGTGAGAAAGAGAGAGAGAAAGAGTAAGAGAGAAAGAGTGTGAGAGAAAGCGAGTGAGAGAAAGAGAGAACAAATGAGAGAGAGAGAGAGAGAGAGAGAGAGGGGTGGAAACTGAGCTCCACTTCCTAACCATATTAGAGATACACATTTCCCTCAGATTACACAGACCCACAAGGAATTCGAAAACAAAAAAAATGTTTATAAACTCCCATATCTACTGGGTGAAATACCACAGTGTGCCATCACAGCTACAAGATGTGTGCCCTGTTGCCACAAGAAAAGGGCAACCAGTGAAGAACAAACACCATTGTAAATACAAGCTATATTTACAGTTGAAGTCAGAAGTTTATATACACCTTAGCCAACTACATTTAAAAACTCAGTTTTTCACAATTCCTGACATTTAATCTTAGTTATAATTCCCTGTTTTAGGTCAGTTAGGATCACCATTTTATTTAAAAAATGTGAAATGTCAGAATAATAGTAGAGATAATTATTTATTTCAGCTTTAATTTCTTTCATCACATTCCCTGTGGGTCAGAAGTTTACATACATTTGATTAGTATTTAGTTGCATTGCCTTTAAATTGTTTAACTTGTGTCAAACGTTTCAGGTAGCCTTCCACAAGCTTCCCACAATAAGTTGGGTAAATTTTGGTACATTTCCTCCTGACAGAGCTGGTGTAAATGAGTCAGGTTTGTAGGCCCCCTTGCTCGCACACACTTTTTCAGTTCTGCCCACAAGTTTTCTATAGAATTGAGGTCAGGGCTTTGTGATGGCCACTCCAATACCTTGACTTTGTTGTCCTTAAGCCATTTTGCCACAACTTTGGAAGTATGCTTGGGGTCATCGTCCATTTGGAAGAACCATTTGCAACCAAGCTATAACTTCCTGACTGATGTCTTGAGATGTTGATTCAATATATCCATGTAATTTTCCTTTCTCATGATGCCATCTATTTTGTGGAGTTCACCAGGCCCTCCTGCAGCAAAGCACCTCCACAACATGATGCTGCCACCCCCGTGCTTCACAGTTGGGATGGTGATCTTCGGCTTGCAAGCCTCCCCCTTTTTCCTGCAAACATAACAATGGTCATTATGGCCAAACAGTTATATTTTTGTTTCATCAGACCAGAGGACATTTCTCCAAAAAGTACGATCTTTGTCCCCATGTGCAGTTGCAAACCGTAGTCTGGCTTTTTTATGGCGGTTTTGGAGCAGTGGCTTCTTCCTTGCTGAGCGGCCTTTCAGGTTATGTCGATATAGGACTCGTTTTACTGTGGATATAGATACTTTTGTACCCGTTTCCTGCAGCATCTTCACAAGGTCCTTTGCTGTTGTTCTGGGATTGATTTGCACTTTTCAACCAAAATACGTTAATCTCTAGGAGACAGAACGCGTCTCCTTCCTGAGCGGTATGACGGCTGCGTGGTCCCATGGTGTTTAAACTTGCATACTATTGTTTGTACAGATGAACGTGGTACCTTCAGGCATGGAAATGGGTCCCAAGGATGAACCAGACTTGTGGAAGTTTTTCTGAGTTCTTGGCTGATTTCTTTTGATTTTCCCATGATGTCAAGCAAAGAGGCACTGAGTTTGAAGGTAGGCCTTGAAGTACATCCACAGGTACACCTCCAATCGACTCAAATTATGTCAATTAGCCTATCAGAAGCTTCTAAAGCCATGACATCATTTTCTGGAATTTTCGTAGCTGTTTAAAGGCACAGTCAACTTAGTGTATGTAAACTTCTGACCCACTGGAATTGTGATACAGTGAATTATAAATTAAATAATCTGTCTGTAAACAATTGTTGGAAAAATGACTTGTGTCATACACACAGTAGATGTCCAAAACGACTTGCCAAAACTATAGTTTGTTAACAAGAAATTTGTGGAGTGGTTGAAAAACGAGTTGTAATGACTCCAACCTAAGTGTATGTAAACTTCCCACTTCAACTGTATGGTAAATTATTCAGACAAATTACATTGATTGACATTTATTTTCCCTTTTGTACGTTAACTATTTGCAAATCTTTACAACACTGTATATAGACATAATATGACATTTGAAATGTCTTTATACTTTTGGAACTTCTGTGAGTGTAATGTTTACTGTTCATTTTTTATTGTTAATTTAACTTTTGTTTATGATCTATTTCCATTGCTTTTGCAATGAAACATATGTTTCCCATGCCAATAAAGCCCTTTGAATAGAGAGAGAGAGAGTATGTAACCTGCAGTATAACCAGGGCGTTCTCCATAGACAGGTCATCTGAGGGCAGGCCTTCACTTTTCCAGATCAGCTGCTCACTCTCAGAGCACAGGAAATGCCGCAGGTCAAACTCTGAACACAGTCACACACACAGGCACACACAGTTAGAGAGAGAGAGAGAGAGGAGAGACACAAAGGTTGAGTGTGTGTGTGTGTGTGTGGGACTGTGTGTGGGACTGTGTGTGTGACTGTGTGTGTGACTGTGTGTGTGACTGTGTGTGTGACTGTGTGTGTGACTGTGTGTGTGACTGTGTGTGTGACTGTGTGTGACTGTCTTACTCTGTAGTCCAGAAGCCTTCCTCCATGTCTCCAGGCTGGTTCGTCTCCTGTCCTCTGGAGCAGCAGACAGGTATGTGATGAAGGCTGCTGCCAGCATCGCTCTCTTAGGCAACGTATCCAACTCCTCAGTGATCTCATCCACCTGACACACACAGACACACACACTAAACTCAGCTGCAGGCCATTTAAGGTGAGCTGACTTAGTTGGTTTTACCTAAAGAGCAGCTCAGAAAGAACTGTCATAGAAACAGAGTGAGAACAGACCCTGCCCGGAACAGACCCAGCCCAGAACAGACCCAGCCCAGAACAGACCCAGCCCAGAACAGACCCAGCCCAGAACAGACCCAGCCCAGAACAGACCCAGCCCAGAACAGACCCAGCCCAGAACAGACCCAGCCCAGAACAGACCCAGCCCAGAACAGACCCAGCCCAGAACAGACCCAGCCCAGAACAGACCCAGCCCAGAACAGACCCAGCCCAGACCTCAGTGCCAGAGCATCTGTTCAGCGTTGAGACTAAACGAGCCCCAGAACATCCGGTGGGCAGACAGAGCGCTGCAACCTGGGTTCATACACCGACTGTGGGACTGTAGAGAGGTGAGTGTGTGCATGTACGTGAGTAGCAGGTAAAGCAGTCACTGGTGAGGGCTCCAAGCGGGACAGTGTGTGTGTGTGTGTATATATGTGTCTCTCTCTCTGACGGAGACAGTGGGAGATTGAGTGCTTTAATTAAGGAGCGGACAGATGCTGGAGAGAGAGGAGTAAAAACAGCCAGGAGGGACCGAGACAGCAGGATACATCCCCGCTCTTCACAAACACCTGGGCATTCCAGCGTGTGTGTTCTCCATCCAGTTGGTGTATGAGTTGCTCTGCTGTCTGGATGGTCTTCTGGGCCTTACTGACCTCAGCCTCCAGCTTAGCTGCCTCTGTAGTACGAGACTGGAACCTAATGAGAGAGAGATTGATGGAGGGATAGAGGGGAGGT
>NC_143045.1:34000000-34060000 GCF_057628025.1 Oncorhynchus mykiss
TTCCTACCTCATGATGCCATCTATTTTGTGAAGCACCCCCACAACATGATGCTGCCACCCCCGCCACCCTCTTCTGCTTGCAAGCCTCCCCTTTTTCCTCCAAACTTAACGATGGTCTTTATGACCAAACAGTTCTATTTTTGTTTTGTCAGACCATGTCGATATAGGACTCGTTTTAATGTGGATATACGTAGATACTTTTGTACCTGTTTCCTGCAGCATCTTCACAAGGTCCTTTGCTGTTGTTCTGGGATTGATTTGCACTTTTCACAGCAAAGTACGTTCATCTCTAGGAGACAGAACGCGTCTCCTTCCTGAGCGGTATGACGGCTGTGTGGTCCCATGGTGTTTATACTTGTGTACTATTGTTTGTGCAGATGAACGTGGTACCTTCAGGCATTTGGAAATTGCTCCCAAGGATGAACCAGACTTGTGAAATCTATAATTTTTTTCA
Source organism: Oncorhynchus mykiss (assembly GCF_057628025.1). Lineage (NCBI taxonomy): Eukaryota > Metazoa > Chordata > Actinopteri > Salmoniformes > Salmonidae > Oncorhynchus > Oncorhynchus mykiss. Next base: position 34,000,455 of record NC_143045.1, read on the forward strand.
GATTTTCTGAGGTCTTGGCTGATTTCTTTTGATTTTCCCATTATGTCAAGCAAAGAGACACTGAGTTTGAAGGTTGGCCTTGAAATACATCCACAGGTACACCTCCAATTGCCTCAAATGATGTCAATTAGCCTATCAGAAGCTTCTAAAGCCATACCATCATTTTCTGGACTTTTCCAAGCTGTTTAAAGGCACAGTCAACTTAGTGTATGTAAAATTCTGACCCAATGGAATTGTGATACAGTGAATTATAAGTGAAATAATCTGTCTGTAAACAAATGTTGGAGAAATGACTTGTGTCATGCACAAAGTAGATTTCCGATCCGACTTGCCAAAACTATAGTTTGTTAACAATACATTTGTGGAGTGGTTGAAAAACAAGTTTGAATGACTCCAACCTAAGTGTATGTAAACTTCTGACTTTAACTGTGCATGCGCAACTTGTAGGCTATATCGATTTAATACAACAAAATGTTGTTTAAATGCTGAGTGTTTAATGTCCCTGACTCCCTACCAGGCTAGTGTGTCACACTCGCTAATGCTTCACAATGTATTTCTTTGTAGGCTCTAGCCTTGAAATAATTGAAATAATATAGCCTAAATAATTAATTTCTGTTCTTTCTTAGTCTCCCTGTCTGGCTCCTGACCCATTTAGAGAGTTTATATGCTGTTTAATATGACATGTAGCCTATTTTAAATGATGAGCACTTCTTACATTCTCTTTTTCATAATAATTATAATACCTTTCATTCAAATCACATGATTTGGTCTCAATACTTCAAAACCAAAGGGTAGGTCCAGGTAGGTACAATAATTGATGGGTGTTGATTAAATTGTGATTTTAATGAACGTGAGCGAGGAGCGTTTGTTTGCAGAGCATTTGGAAAGGAGTTGCGTACTTCTCAATGAGTAATGAGTGGAATTTCCAACCGCTCAACTCAGCTCACATCCCCTGGCCAATACCATATTTACAATGTGCAGAGATACTGGAGTGACAGAGGTATATGTGTATAGAGTAAGGTGACAGGGCATTAGGATATATGATAAAGAAGCAACGCATATGATGATTGTATGTGAGTGTACGTGTGTGTAGAGTCAGTATGAATGTGTACACGAGTAATGTGCGTGTCAGCAAATTAAGTATGTGTGTGTGTGTGTGTGCGTGTGCGTGTGTGCGTGTGCGTGTGCGTGTGCGTGTGTGTGTGTGTGTGTGTGAGTGAGTGAGTGAGTGAGTGAGTCCTGTGAGTGTGCATTGGTGTCTTAAATGAAATGAAAGGGTTAATGCAGATAGTCCGTGTAGCCATTTTGTTAGCTATTTAACAGTCTATGGCTTGGGGATAGAAGCTATTCAGGAGCGTGTTGGTGTCAGACTTGTTACTATGGCAGCACTTGCCATGCTGTAGCAGAGCGACCAGTCTATGGCTTGGGCTGTTTGAGTCCTTTACATTTTTTCCAGGTCTTCCTTTCATCCCGCCTGATATAGAGGTCCTGATTTACTGAGCTGTCCGCACATCCCTCTGTAGCACCATGCGATCAAGGGCGGTGCAGTTGCCATACCAAGCAGAGATGCAGCCAATCAAGATTCTCATAATGGTGCAGCTGGAGAACTTTTGGAGGATTTGAGGACCCATGCTAAAACTTTTCTACCCCCTGAGGGGGAGGAGGCGCTGTCGTGCCTTCTTCACAACTGTGATGGTGTATGTTGACCATTTTAAGTCCCTAGTGATTTGGACACCGAGGAAAATGAAGGTCTCGACCTGCTCCACTACAGGCCTGTCAATGTGGATGGTAGAACCTGCTCCACTACAGCCCTGTCAATGTGGATGGCAGAACCTGCTCCACTACAGGCCTGTCAATGTGGATGGTAGAACCTGCTCCACTACAGCCCTGTCAATGTGGATGGCAGAACCTGCTCCACTACAGCCCTGTCCATGTGGATGGTAGAACCTGCTCCACTACAGCCCTGTCAATGTGGATGGTAGAACCTGCTCCACCTCAGCCCTGTCCAAATTCTTATTTTTAATGACGGCCTAGGAACAGTGGGTTAACTGCCTGTTCAGGGGCAGAACGACAGATTTGTACCTTGTCAGCTCGGGGATTTGAACTTGCAACCTTTCGGTTACTAGCCCAACACACGCTCCACTACAGGCCTGTCAATGTGGATGGTAGAACCTGCTCCACTACAGCCCCGACCATGTGGATGGTAGAACCTGCTCCACTACAGTCAGTTGATATGGATGGTAGAACCTTCCCCACTACAGCCAGTTGATGTGGATGGTAGAACCTGCTCCATTACAGCCAGTTGATGTGGATGGTAGAACCTGCTCCACTACAGCCAGTTGATGTGGATGGTAGAACCTGCTCCATTACAGCCAGTTGATGTGGATGGTAGAACCTGCTCCACTACAGCCAGTTGATGTGGATGGTAGAACCTTCCCCACTACAGCCAGTTGATGTGGATGGTAGAACCTTCCCCACTACAGCCAGTTGATGTGGATGGTAGAACCTGCTCCACTACAGCCCAGTTGATGTGGATGGTAGAACCTGCTCCACTACAGCCAGTTGATGTGGATGGTAGAACCTGCTCCATTACAGCCCCGACCATGTGGACTAAGTGTTGTTTTTAATTTATCTGCAATTTATTACATTAGAGCCAAAATCTTTTGGACTGGGCCATTACTCATCATCGTCACTCGTCACTTTCTCCTCCCCTCCCCTCCCCTCCCCTCCCCTCTCTGCTCCCTCTCCCCTCCCCTCCCTGCTCCTTCTCTCCTCCCCTCCCCTCTCCTCTCCCTACTCCCTCTCTCCTCCCCTCCCCTCCCCTCTCCCTACTCACTCTCTCACCCCCCCTCCCCTCTCCCTACTCCCTCTCTCCTCCCCTCTGCCTTCTCCCTCTCTTCTCCCCTCCCCCATCCCTACTCCCTCTCTCCTCCCCTCTGCTCCCTCCCTCTCTCCTCCCCTCCCCCATCCCTACTCCCTCTCTCCTCCCCTCTGCTCCCTCCCTCTCTCCTCCCCTCTGCTCCCTCCTGCTCTCCTCCCCTCCCCCATCCCTACTCCCTCTGCTCCCTGAGAACCATACTTAGGTAGCTCTTGCTCACATGGGTTTTGTGGGTAGTTGCTGTCTGTTTTTGTGTTTTGCACCTGACGGAGCTGTTTCGGTTGTTGTTTTTGTTACTCGTATTTAGTGTTCAGTTCTATTCAATAAATGCCGAACACGTACCACGCTGCGCTTTGGCCCTCACCTTCTTTCACCAACGGCCCCTACAAGCGGTGTTAATTGCATGGGAAACATATGTTAACGTTGCCAAAGCAAGAGAAGTAGTTATAATATACAAAGTGAAATAAACAATAAAAATGAACAGTAAACATTACACTCATAGAAGTTCCAAAATAATAAAGACATTACAAATGTCATATAATGTCTATATACAGTGTTGTAATGATGTGCAAATGGTTAAGGTACTAAAGGGAAAATAAATCAACATAAATATAGGTTGGATTTTTTCTCTCTCTCTGTCTCCCTCTCTCTCTCTCTCTCTGTCTCTGTCTCTGTCTCTGTCTCTCTCTCTCTCTCTCTCTCTCTCTCTCTCTCTCTCTCTCTCTCTGTCTCTCTCTCTGTCTCTCCCTCTCTCTGTAGTATCAGTAGCCCTATTAGTGATAAGGGGAAGAGGACACCAGGCCCAGATGCCAGCACAGCTCTCAGCAGCACTCAGGAGCTGGATCTTGGTTCGGGACTCTGGCACTGTGGCTGGACTGGATACCTGCCTAATAACCCCTACCGCTACTGCAGCTAAACCCTTGACGCACACACACACACACACACACACACACACACACACACACACACACACACACACACACACACACACACACACACACACACACTTAGAGATAGCTTTGTGTCTTGCTGAGGATTTGCCCTGTAACAGCATCTATGGCTGGCTGAGCAGAGCATTAGCATCGTAGCTAGCTAACTATGTGCTAGCTGATTGTTAGCTCTGTGGCTAGCTGAGTGTTAGATCTAAGGCTAGCTGAGTGTCAGCTCTGTGGCTAGCTGATTGTTAGCTTTGTGGCTAGCTGATTGTTAGCTGTGAGGCTAGCTGAGTGTTAGCTGTGAGGCTAGCTGAGTGTTAGATCTAAGGCTAGCTGAGTGTCAGGTCTGTGGCTAGCTGATTGTTAGCTCTGTGGCTAGCTGAATGTTAGATGTGTGGCTAGCTGACTGTTAGCTTTGTGGCTAGCTGAGTGTTAGCTCTAAGGCTAGCTGAGTGTTAGCTCTAAGGCTAGCTGAACCTGAGCTCTGAGGATGGCATAACGTTAGCTGCCACCGGTGCTGTGCTGTGTTCCCACGGCTGAGACAGTTTCCGCTCCCTCTGGAGATGCCGGCTATTTTAGGAAGCAGGAGGAGCGAGACAGGTGCCAAGGAAACCAGTGAGGAACACTAATAATAACCAACTAATAATAAAACTCTCAGAGAGACAGCAGAGAAACTCACAACATCGGAGACAACCGGTATAGATACAGATAAATATTACAACACACACAGCTACATACAGTAGGTTTACAGTGATTGTACACTCCTGTCTTTTTAGAGTTCTAGAATGTTTACACACACTGCCCCATATTACACACACTCCCCCACATTACACACACTCACCCATATTACACACTCCCCCACATTACACACACTCCCCCACATTACACACACTCCCCCACATTACACACACTCCCCCACATTACACACACTCACCCATATTACACACTCCCCCACATTACACAAACACTCCCACATTACACACACATTACACACTACCCCACATTACACACTGCCCCACATTACACAAACACTCCCACATTACACACACACCCATATTACACACTCCCACATTACACACACACCCACATTACACACACACCCATATTACACACTGCCCCACATTACACACACTGCCCCACATTACACACACTGCCCCACATTACACACTGCCCCACATTACACAAACACTCCCACATTACACACACACCCATATTACACAAACACTCCCACATTACACACACACCCACATTACACACTCACCCATATTACACACTCCCCCATATTACACACTCCCACATTACACACACACCCACATTACACAAACACTCCCACATTACACACACTGCCCCATATTACACACACTGCCACATTACACACACACCCACATTACACCCTCCCACATTACACACACTGCCACATTACACACACACCCACATTACACACACACCCACATTACACCCTCCCACATTACACACACACCCACATTACACACACATTACACACTCCCACATTACACACACATTACACACTCCCACATTACACACACACCCATTACACACCCACCCACATTACACACACACCCACATTACACACACTCCCCCATATTACACACACCCACATTACACAAACACTCCCACATTACACAAACACTCCCACATTACACAAACACTCCCACATTACACACACACCACTGGAATACACGACAGACATTCCAGTACAACTTACACATATCCAGTAGACCTACAGAGGATGACAGTCATCCAGACAATTATTATACAGAAATGCACAAACAGACAACACATACACACACCATGGGAGCAAACATGACATACTGTAACGCTGCCTTTCTCCCATAGATATATTCTCATACAAATACGTTAGCCCCTGTGACCAGAGTATGTGAGCAAATTTGAACGGTAGGAAATCCTGCTCATTGCTCACTGGACACACCGTTCCGGTGCTCCACTTCCTTTCCAACCGCTAAAAACCATTTCCTTGCTCACAGGACACACCGTTCCGGTGCTCCACTTCCTTTCCAACCGCTAAAAACCATTTCCTTGCTCACAGGACACACCGTTCCGGTGCTCCACTTCCTTTCCAACCGCTAAAAACCATTTCCTTGCTCACAGGACACACCGTTCCGGTGCTCCACTTCCTTTCCAACCGCTAAAAACCATTTCCTTGCTCACAGGACACACCGTTCCGGTGCTCCACTTCCTTTCCAACCGCTAAAAACCATTTCCTTGCTCACAGGACACACCGTTCCGGTGCTCCACTTCCTTTCCAACCGCTAAAAACCATTTCCTTGCTCACAGGACACACCGTTCCGGTGCTCCACTTCCTTTCCAACCGCTAAAAACCATTTCCTTGCTCACAGGACACACCGTTCCGGTGCTCCACTTCCTTTCCAACCGCTAAAAACCATTTCCTTGCTCACAGGACACACCGTTCCGGTGCTCCACTTCCTTTCCAACCGCTAAAAACCATTTCCTTGCTCACAGGACACACCGTTCCGGTGCTCCACTTCCTTTCCAACCGCTAAAAACCATTTCCTTGCTCACAGGACACACCGTTCCGGTGCTCCACTTCCTTTCCAACCGCTAAAAACCATTTCCTTGCTCACAGGGCACACCGTTCCGGTGCTCCACTTCCTTTCCAACCGCTAAAAACCATTTCCTTGCTCACAGGGCACACCGTTCCGGTGCTCCACTTCCTTTCCAACCGCTAAAAAACATTTCCTTGCTCACAGGACACACCGTTCCGGTGCTCCACTTCCTTTCCAACCGCTAAAAACCATTTCCTTGCTCACAGGACACACCGTTCCGGTGCTCCACTTCCTTTCCAACCGCTAAAAACCATTTCCTTGCTCACAGGACACACCGTTCCGGTGCTCCACTTCCTTTCCAACCGCTAAAAACCATTTCCTTGCTCACAGGACACACCGTTCCGGTGCTCCACTTCCTTTCCAACCGCTAAAAACCATTTCCTTGCTCACAGGACACACCGTTCCGGTGCTCCACTTCCTTTCCAACCGCTAAAAACCATTTCCTTGCTCACAGGACACACCGTTCCGGTGCTCCACTTCCTTTCCAACCGCTAAAAACCATTTCCTTGCTCACAGGACACACCGTTCCGGTGCTCCACTTCCTTTCCAACCGCTAAAAACCATTTCCTTGCTCACAGGACACACCGTTCCGGTGCTCCACTTCCTTTCCAACCGCTAAAAACCATTTCCTTGCTCACAGGACACACCGTTCCGGTGCTCCACTTCCTTTCCAACCGCTAAAAACCATTTCCTTGCTCACAGGACACACCGTTCCGGTGCTCCACTTCCTTTCCAACCGCTAAAAACCATTTCCTTGCTCACAGGACACACCGTTCCGGTGCTCCACTTCCTTTCCAACCGCTAAAAACCATTTCCTTGCTCACTGGACACACCGTTCCGGTGCTCCACTTCCTTTCCAACCGCTAAAAACCATTTCCTTGCTCACAGGACACACCGTTCCGGTGCTCCACTTCCTTTCCAACCGCTAAAAACCATTTCCTTGCTCACAGGACACACCGTTCCGGTGCTCCACTTCCTTTCCAACCGCTAAAAACCATTTCCTTGCTCACAGGACACACCGTTCCGGTGCTCCACTTCCTTTCCAACCGCTAAAAACCATTTCCTTGCTCACAGGACACACCGTTCCGGTGCTCCACTTCCTTTCCAACCGCTAAAAACCATTTCCTTGCTCACAGGACACACCGTTCCGGTGCTCCACTTCCTTTCCAACCGCTAAAAACCATTTCCTTGCTCACAGGACACACCGTTCCGGTGCTCCACTTCCTTTCCAACCGCTAAAAACCATTTCCTTGCTCACAGGACACACCGTTCCGGTGCTCCACTTCCTTTCCAACCGCTAAAAACCATTTCCTTGCTCACAGGACACACCGTTCCGGTGCTCCACTTCCTTTCCAACCGCTAAAAACCATTTCCTTGCTCACAGGACACACCGTTCCGGTGCTCCACTTCCTTTCCAACCGCTAAAAACCATTTCCTTGCTCACAGGGCACACCGTTCCGGTGCTCCACTTCCTTTCCAACCGCTAAAAACCATTTCCTTGCTCACAGGGCACACCGTTCCGGTGCTCCACTTCCTTTCCAACCGCTAAAAAACATTTCCTTGCTCACAGGACACACCGTTCCGGTGCTCCACTTCCTTTCCAACCGCTAAAAACCATTTCCTTGCTCACAGGACACACCGTTCCGGTGCTCCACTTCCTTTCCAACCGCTAAAAACCATTTCCTTGCTCACAGGACACACCGTTCCGGTGCTCCACTTCCTTTCCAACCGCTAAAAACCATTTCCTTGCTCACAGGACACACCGTTCCGGTGCTCCACTTCCTTTCCAACCGCTAAAAACCATTTCCTTGCTCACAGGACACACCGTTCCGGTGCTCCACTTCCTTTCCAACCGCTAAAAAACATTTCCTTGCTCACAGGAAGAAGAAAACATCTTCCTCTCTAAATTCGCTCCATTGATTAACATCGCAACTTAACCAACACCATTCAATTATTGTGACTGCCTGGACCCATTACTTGGTTTTGAAGTATTGAAACCAAACCATGTCATTTGAATGAAAAGTATTATAATAAACATGACTTCAGATAGGCTACATATCATATGAAACAGCATATAAACACTCTAAATAGGTCAGGAGCCAGACAGGGAGACTAAGAAGGAACAGAAATGAATTATTTAGGCTATATTATTGCAATTATTTCAAGGCTAGAGCCTACAAAGAAAAACATTGTGAAGCATTAGCGAGTGTGACACACTAGGCTGGTAGGGACATTAAGCCCTCAGCATTTAAACAACATTTCCTTGTATTAAATCACGATAGTCTATAAAGTGCTCATATAGGCTGTGACTTAATTAGAATGAAATAGAAATTGAACGAAAAATGCCTTATTAGGTTCAGTGTCTTTGAATTGATTTTTAGAAACACCAGTTTTGGCCAGGGTACACCCTCATGCTTTCATAAGATGTGTCTTTTCAGATTCCACAATGATTCTTTAGTTGTGGACATTACATCATCACACTCCCTCTCTTGCTATTGGTCCTCATGTTTTTAAGTCACCTTGATTTAGCACCTGTGTGTTTTATCAGTGTCTTTATGAAAATATTTAGTGAACTCCATGACAGTAGCTAAAGGAAGGGGCTACAGCAGCACACAAGTAGACCACAAATGCATGATGGGACGGGCGAGCCCTGAGCTCATGAAGTGAGCGCTACTGGAGTGAAATTGGAGTGGGAGAGAAGGCCAACGCTCCAGCCTTTGGGAATCTCGCTCCATGCTCCAGTCAAAATGGGTACACTCTGCTCCTCGCTCCGCTCCTCGCTCAACTCCTCGTTGCAATCACATACTCTGCCGGGGACACACTAGAAATACCATACACAAAGGCATGCATTGAGGCACACACACACTGAGGATAAATCACCATGTGAACAGGCATGCAGAGACACATATTGTGGGGTTACTTAGTTACAACACATTAAAAACGCTACAGTCAGAAGAAGAGATCCAGCTGTCCTTTCAGAAGGTCAACAAGAGGAGAGGTCTCTCTCCTTCTCCTCTGCTCTCTCTTAGTGTGTGAGTGTGTGTGTGTGTGTGTGTGTGTGTGTGTGTGTGTGTGTGTGTGTGTGTGTGTGTGTGTGTGTGTGTGTGTTTGATAGAGAGAGAGAGAGACAGAGAGTGAGTGAGAGAGAGAGACAGAGAGAATGAGAGAGAGAGAGAGAGAGAGACAGAGAGAGAGAGAGAGAGAGAGACAGAGAGAGAGAGAGAGAGAGAGAGAGAGAGAGAGAGAGAGTGGGGTGGTGGTGGGGGGTCACAGAGAGAACGAATAAACTTCAAATTAAATAATATATTGACTATATCTCTATTGTTCATCTGATGTGATTTTGTAAATTGTTTTGTCATTTGTTTTATATGCCAGTAAGGATTGGACTAAATAAATTGATAGTATAAATAAATTGCCTACAGTAGCTTAGTCTGAGTAGATACCACATGTAAATGACCAACGATAATAAGAAAGGTAGCCTAGGCCGACAGGCCTGTGACCTATAAACATCAGATCCTAGTCTGACTATATTATCCTATCGTTCAGTTACTGCTAAAATATCACCTGCTCGGATTTCTGAGAAGGAATTCCTTGCTGCAGAGGACTCTTTTGTGCCACTGAGAGCCTCACGCCGCAGGTTGGAGAGGGGTTGACGCTCCAACGAGGCCGGATTTACTGCCGCAGACACCGGCCATCCATCACCGCTCTGCTCATTGTCACAATCATCGGGAGAACCAGACTCCCTAGTCCTGTCAGACTTCTGCTGTGAGGCATTCCGAACCGACAGCACTGCCACCCCAGCATGGAAAGATGTTCCATAACCTCTGCATATGGCTGTGGGTCTACTGTAACGTGCCGGAACAAGAGATCATCCCAAACTGATATGCCATGGAGGATTTACAAAATAAAACAAACAAAATAAATAAACCAACAAGAAATGGGAGCCAGTCCTCACTTTGCTCAGACAAAAACTGCTTTGACGCTGGATAAAAAAGTTTAAATAATGTGTAAAACAGTGTTTTGATACGCCTAAATTCATGACTCAATACAGGTAGACTATTGTCAGGATATGATAAATCTGAAAGACAATCTGTCATAAATTCTACAGTGTCAGTGTTTCATTCTGGAGTGGTTTGCATTGGAGACAGGAAGAGAGAACAGGGTTCACTTTAATGATTTGGGAAATAAAACCTCATCCCATCCCTTTCCCTATTGGTAGGAGTAGAGTTCATTTCTAGGAAGGAATGTATTTAATTGTGACCTCTCACTAACTTCCTTCTTTCCCTCTCCACTTATAGGCCTATATTCCGAGCTGTAACATAGTAGACAAGGGCCACTGTATCTGGTAGGAAAAACCATGAATAAAACAGGTATTGACTTTACATTGACCTTAGATGTACGATGTATTGCAATACGCTGTATGTATTTCTGTAATGAGGTGATGTGTAGGGCCAGGAGTTTTTCTTTAGCGCATTCCCTGATGAGGAAAAACTCTAGGCCTTGTGATGAGGAGAGAATAGGCCTCTGAAATCCTCCTTCCTTTCCTCTCCAGGCCACTGGGGAGTGGATAGACTTGTGCTTTTACCATACTTCTACAGCTATCACAGAGTACACACAGGCTGTACTGTAGGTCTCCACCATACCTCTACAGCTATCACAGAGTACACACAGGCTGTACTGTAGGTCTCCACCATACTTCTATAGATATCACAGAGTACACACAGGCTGTACTGTAGGTCTCCACCATACTTCTACAGCTATCACAGAGTACACACAGGCTGTACTGTAGGTCTCCACCATACTTCTACCAACTATCACAGAGTACACACAGGCTGTACTGTAGGTCTCCACCATACTTCTACAGCTATCACAGAGTACACACAGGCTGTACTGTAGGTCTCCACCATACTTCTATAGCTATCACAGAGTACACGCAGGCTGTACTGTAGGTCTCCACCATACCTCTACAGCTATCACAGAGTACACACAGGCTGTGTGTGTACGTAGCATTCTGCCATGAAACACTGTATGCTGGTGGAGAACGAGGGAGAGGAGTGTGGGAAAGAGAACATGATAGAGAGAGGGATGGGTGAGGGTAGAGGGATGGATGGGAAGAGGGTAGAAAGAGAAGACTGTTGACAGCCCCCTGAGCCCATTCTTACGCTGCAGCAACGTAATGTGAACTAGCTAACTGCACCAGAAGGGAACCATCATCTGTGGACCCCAGTCTCTCTGAGCAGCCATTCCAACACACACACACACACACACTCTTACCATTCCAAGGAGTTCGCATCCCTATTAATACCCTACTTCAAGGACTAAGGGATTGGGCAATGATCCATGAGATGCTATCGGGTGACTGATACACACTAGTGTCACTCCTTCTGTCTGCAGGGTATACTGGATAGAAAAAATAACCCCTTATACAACATGTGTTTGTGTCCTGGTAAATACAACAGTCCCATGGTAATAGAGTCTGTGTAATGTTAGGTAAATATGGGTATTATGTTGTAAACGTTTATGTTTTGTCAATTGGGAACAGTAAATGCATCAGATGGCTTATTATTATTATTATTTATTTATTATTATTTTTAATGGTCGTGGTTGACTCTACTGTTGGCTTTGAGAAATGCAGATGTATGACTTCACACTCCAATTGACAGTTTATAAATATATATGTTATCTCCCTTCTGCACAATCACCTCAGCTTTTCCCACCAGGCACCATTCAGACACACACATTAACACACAGCACCCTCCATCTCCACCACCCTGATAACCATCAGCTCCAGGGCGCTCACGCCATTGTTTCACCCTCACGCTAATTACTCATGAGTAGACCTCGAGCGCACTGGCGGGCAGGGGGAGCAATCCATCATGTATGGCAGCGGGTGGAGGTCGTTTTATTGCAACCAGTCAATTGTCACGTTAAATAACCCTGGACGGAATCGCTTCACGGAAAAACCAACTGGCCTTGAATTTGGACGCACAGACAAAAGCAGCGCGCTGATCGTGTTGTTTTTCTAGTCTATTTGCTTTCTCTCTTGGTTGGATATATGAATAAATGACCAGAAGAAGACATGCAGCTCTTCTATAACCTACCGCTCACCACTCCTGTGTTTAGGATGGTAGGGCATACCCCGTCGACATCTCAACCAGCATCCGGGCGTCCCCGGGGCGTCATCACAACAACGTAAACACACACAAAGATAGAGAGACTAAGCATTCCAGAACAAACAGAAAAGACAACAACTTTTCTCTATGCCCGTCTTGAGCGGGATGGACAAAAACAGCCTTCAGTATGGATGTCCAATAGACTAGAGGTATCCAATGCAGCAGTATTACTGTACATTACATCCATTATAAACATCCCTCTGATTGGGATGTATGCCTATGGTGGAGATGCAGCATTTTTTAAAGATAATTTGGGATTTAAAAATACAAATAAAAGTTTCATGTTTCAAGGGCGAGACTGCCTTGAATTTCTAAAAATATGACCCACAGCCGGAATAAATGCTGTGGAGTCCGCTCATGAGAAGAGGGCCACAGGCAACTTTCCTCACCTGAAACCCCGCCCTTCTGAGCGCTCTTCCGCCTGCTGATTGGCTTCTGAGACCTCTCCTGGCCGCTGGTTGGCTGTCCCTGGCGAGAGAGATGGAGAATTCGCTCTTTACGGAGTGGGGCGGAGGCGCGCGGGCAGAACCCACAGAGACAGACCAGCAGCCTCTTACCACAGCGCAAGACCTAACGGAGCTACTATAGCCGGGAACCAGAACGGACAGGGCTCCAGGATATCTCCGAGGTCTCGTGCGTGAAAAACCAGAGAGGGAACTATCGAAACAGACACTGCAACGCGAGGCAGTAGTTTAATTGCAAGGAAAATCTGGATTTAACATTTCATTTTGTTATTGCCTTTGGATAAGTTGTTTCCAACTTCGCTTGACGGGTTATAGAATGTAACCAACTGTGTTTCCAGTGGAGGGTTTCATATTGGCGACCGCGCACTCTGAAGTGGACTAGTGTTTCCCCAGGACCCGGTGGTCTACCCTACCAGGCAACGCCCGGAACCAGATCAATTGATAACTTTTGAACTTTTTCTCCTAGTGACAATGGGTCGGGCTGTGGACGCTCTTGCTGCGGTAGCGCTCTCCCTCGTGCTGCTCTGCGTTCCAGGACACCTTGGTCTGGTGCGTGCGTTCGGCGAAGAGACAGAGGAGATGACGTGCGACCCGATACGCATCGCCATGTGCCAGGACCTGGGCTACAACGTCACCAAGATGCCCAACCTGGTGGGCAACGTCCTGCAGTCAGACGCCGAGCTCCAGCTCACCACCTTCACACCACTCATACAGTATGGCTGCTCCAGCCAACTGAAGGTACACACACACACACACACACACACACACACACACACACACACACACACACACACACACACACACACACACACACACACACACACACACATCCCTAAACCTAACAAACCTTATTTTACATTGCAGTCATATAGCAGACCTCTCATCCAGAGTGACTTGACAGGAGCAGTTAGGGTTAAGTGCCTTGCTCAAGGGCACATCAGCAGATTATTTCACCCTAGTCAGCTCGGGGATTCAAATCAGCAACACTTCAGTTACTGGCCTAATACTCTTAACCGCTAGGCTACCTGCCATCCTAACTCCTAACTCCTAACCCCAAATTGTAACCCGAAACCTAACCCTAAGCCTAAAATAACCTTTGTCATGAGAAATGTCCCCACAAGGGAGAATTTTCCTTATTTTACTATCCTTGTGGGGACTTTGAGGGATTTCTGGTACCCACAAGGATAGTAATACAAGACCCCCTCCCCAGACACACACACTCTCTCAATTCAATTCAAGGGGATTTATTGGCATGGGAAACAAACATATGTTAACATTGCCAAAGCAAGTGATGTAGATAATATACAAAAGTGAAATAAACAATCTCTCTCTAGCTGCTCCAGCCGACTGAAGGCACACGCATGTTGGTTCTCAGGCTGGGTTGGGCTGTGTGTTGGAGCAGGCAGTGGAGAGAGGGAGACAGAGAGCACATGACAGAGTCACAGGGAGACCATCCAGTCTTGGTTCAGCAGCACGGGGCAGTGATATAATATATATCTATCTGAGGAGAGGAGAGGGCCAGGCAAGCTCCATAGAGTAACAACAATACTGCCCTCAGTACTACTCTCTGTAAGGCCACTTGTCTGCCTGAACCACCATGAAGCTGGAAATTAAATCCATCCCATTTTGTCCTTCTCAAAGGTTTTTATTGTCCTGACTGAAATGACCAATGAGTAGTTTTTTTGTGTGGTTCGATGGCAATGGCATGAATGGATCCAGTTCTGTTGATAATTTACTGTGGTTTACCACTCCATAGTCTGTAGACACAACAACCCACTGGCTACTGTTTCTCTAAGAGTGTCCCTTACCTTGACCATTGACATATATCAACATACATTCAGTCCATTACTCCAATTCTAATTTATTTAAGGGCTTTTGGGGTATTATTGTGGCGTTGTGGTTGTCTGGATGCTATAGGTTATTGGAGTGATTATGGGGTTGTGTAGTTTGTGTAGTTTGTGTTGTAGTTGTCTGGATGCTATAGGTTACTGGAGTGATTATGGGGTTGTGTAGTTTGTGTAGTTTGTGTTGTGGTTGTCTGGATGCTATAGGTTACTGGAGTGATTATGGGGTTGTGTAGTTTGTGTTGTAGTTGTCTGGATGCTATAGGTTATTGGAGTGATTATGGGGTTGTGTAGTTTGTGTTGTAGTTGTCTGGATGCTATAGGTTACTGGAGTGATTATGGGGTTGTGTAGTTTGTGTTGTAGTTGTCTGGATGCTATAGGTTACTGGAGTGATTATGGGGTTGTGTAGTTTGTGTTGTAGTTGTCTGGATGCTATAGGTTACTGGAGTGATTATGGGGTTGTGTAGTTTGTGTTGTAGTTGTCTGGATGCTATAGGTTATTGGATTGATTATGGGGTTGTGTAGTTTGTGTAGTTTGTGTTGTAGTTGTCTGGATGCTATAGGTTATTGGATTGATTATGGGGTTGTGTAGTTTGTGTAGTTTGTGTTGTGGTTGTCTGGATGCTATAGGTTACTGGAGTGATTATGGGGTTGTGTAGTTTGTGTAGTTTGTGTTGTGGTTGTCTGGATGCTATAGGTTACTGGAGTGATTATGGGGTTGTGTAGTTTGTGTTGTAGTTGTCTGGATGCTATAGGTTATTGGAGTGATTATGGGGTTGTGTAGTTTGTGTTGTAGTTGTCTGGATGCTATAGGTTACTGGAGTGATTATGGGGTTGTGTAGTTTGTGTTGTAGTTGTCTGGATGCTATAGGTTACTGGAGTGATTATGGGGTTGTGTAGTTTGTGTTGTAGTTGTCTGGATGCTATAGGTTACTGGAGTGATTATGGGGTTGTGTAGTTTGTGTTGTAGTTGTCTGGATGCTATAGGTTATTGGATTGATTATGGGGTTGTGTAGTTTGTGTAGTTTGTGTTGTGGTTGTCTGGATGCTATAGGTTATTGGAGTGATTATGGGGTTGTGTAGGTTGTGTAGTTTGTGTTGTGGTTGTGTAGTTTGTGTTGTGGTTGTGTAGGTTGTGTTCTGGTTGTGTAGTTTGTGTTGTGTAGGTTGTGTAGGTTGTGTTGTGGTTGTGTAGTTTGGGTTGTGGTTGTCTGTCTCTTGTGGTTCAGTGTGAGAGGTCTGGACTGACGGCTGTGAGAAGTCGCCATCCAACAGATTAGGCTCTTTCACACACACACACACACACACACACACACACACACACACACACACACACACACACACACACACACACACACACACACACACACACACACACACACACTGGGCTGTGAACAGTGGCAGCACTCTAGTTACCTGCTGCGGAGGGGGGAAAACAAGCCTCCTGCTGCGGAGGAGGGAAAACAAGCCTCCTGCTGCGGAGGGGGGAAAACAAGCCTCCTGCTGCGGAGGAGGGAAAACAAGCCTCCTGTTGCAGAGGGGGGAAAACAAGCCTCCTGCTGCAGAGGGGGGAAAACAAGCCTCCTGCTGCAGAGGAGGGAAAACAAGCCTCCTGTTGCGGAGGGGGGAAAACAAGCCTCCTGCTGCAGAGGGGGGAAAACAAGCCTCCTGCTGCAGAGGAGGGAAAACAAGCCTCCTGTTGCGGAGGGGGGAAAACAAGCCTCCTGCTGCAGAGGGGGGAAAACAAGCCTCCTGCTGCAGAGGGGGGAAAACAAGCCTCCTGCTGCAGAGGGGGGAAAACAAGCCTCCTGCTGCGGAGGGAGGAAAACAAGCCTCCTGCTGTGGAGGGGGGGAAACAAGCCTCCTGCTGCAGAGGGGGGAAAACAAGCCTCCTGCTGCAGAGGGGGAAAACAAGCCTCCTGCTGCGGAGGGGGAAAACAAGCCTCCTGCTGCGGAGGCGGGTAAACAAGCCTCCTGCTGTGGAGGGGGGAAAACAAGCCTCCTGCTGTGGAGGGGGGGAAACAAGCCACCTGCTGCGGAGGGGGGAAAACAAGCCACCTGCTGCGGAGGGGGGAAAACAAGCCTCCTGCTGCGGAGGAGGGAAAACAAGCCTCCTGTTGCGGAGGGGGGAAAACAAGCCTCCTGCTGCAGAGGGGGGAAAACAAGCCTCCTGCTGCGGAGGAGGGAAAACAAGCCTCCTGTTGCGGAGGGGGGAAAACAAGCCTCCTGCTGCAGAGGGGGGAAAACAAGCCTCCTGCTGCAGAGGAGGGAAAACAAGCCTCCTGTTGCGGAGGGGGGGAAACAAGCCTCCTGCTGCAGAGGGGGGAAAACAAGCCTCCTGCTGCAGAGGAGGGAAAACAAGCCTCCTGTTGCGGAGGGGGGGAAACAAGCCTCCTGCTGCAGAGGGGGGAAAACAAGCCTCCTGCTGCAGAGGGGGGAAAACAAGCCTCCTGCTGCAGAGGGGGGAAAACAAGCCTCCTGCTGCGGAGGAGGGAAAACAAGCCTCCTGTTGCAGAGGGGGGAAAACAAGCCTCCTGCTGCAGAGGGGGGAAAACAAGCCTCCTGCTGCAGAGGAGGGAAAACAAGCCTCCTGTTGCGGAGGGGGGAAAACAAGCCTCCTGCTGCAGAGGGGGGAAAACAAGCCTCCTGCTGCAGAGGAGGGAAAACAAGCCTCCTGTTGCGGAGGGGGGAAAACAAGCCTCCTGCTGCAGAGGGGGGAAAACAAGCCTCCTGCTGCAGAGGGGGGAAAACAAGCCTCCTGCTGCAGAGGGGGGAAAACAAGCCTCCTGCTGCGGAGGGAGGAAAACAAGCCTCCTGCTGTGGAGGGGGGGAAACAAGCCTCCTGCTGCAGAGGGGGGAAAACAAGCCTCCTGCTGCAGAGGGGGAAAACAAGCCTCCTGCTGCGGAGGGGGAAAACAAGCCTCCTGCTGCGGAGGCGGGTAAACAAGCCTCCTGCTGTGGAGGGGGGAAAACAAGCCTCCTGCTGTGGAGGGGGGGAAACAAGCCACCTGCTGCGGAGGGGGGAAAACAAGCCACCTGCTGCGGAGGGGGGAAAACAAGCCTCCTGCTGCGGAGGAGGGAAAACAAGCCTCCTGTTGCGGAGGGGGGAAAACAAGCCTCCTGCTGCAGAGGGGGGAAAACAAGCCTCCTGCTGCGGAGGAGGGAAAACAAGCCTCCTGTTGCGGAGGGGGGAAAACAAGCCTCCTGCTGCAGAGGGGGGAAAACAAGCCTCCTGCTGCAGAGGAGGGAAAACAAGCCTCCTGTTGCGGAGGGGGGGAAACAAGCCTCCTGCTGCAGAGGGGGGAAAACAAGCCTCCTGCTGCAGAGGGGGGAAAACAAGCCTCCTGCTGCAGAGGGGGGAAAACAAGCCTCCTGCTGCAGAGGGGGGAAAACAAGCCTCCTGCTGCGGAGGGGGAAAACAAGCCTCCTGCTGCGGAGGGGGAAAACAAGCCTCCTGCTGCGGAGACGGGGAAACAAGCCTCCTGCTGCTGCGGAGGGGGGAAAACAAGCCTCCTGCTGCAGAGGGGGGAAAACAAGCCTCCTGTTGCGGAGGGGGGAAAACAAGCCTCCTGCTGCAGAGGGGGGAAAACAAGCCTCCTGCTGCAGAGGAGGGAAAACAAGCCTCCTGTTGCGGAGGGGGGAAAACAAGCCTCCTGCTGCCCTCCCCATACACACACACAAACTTAGCCCCGATACATTAACTTGTATAGATGTTGTGTTTATGGCTAGACAGTTATCTTGACTGAAGTATGCTGCCCAGAGAGTGACAGTAGAGTTGGTCCCCCTCAGTTAAAGTAGTAGGGTACTCACATAGCGGGCTTGTTTAGATGGTGTGTTTATGGCTAGACAGTTATCTTGACTGAAGTATGCTGCCCAGAGAGTGACAGTAGAGTTGGTCCCCCTCAGTTAAAGTAGCCAGACATTTACGTCCCCACAGGAGGCATTTTGCCTTTCGGTAGGCCGTCATTGTAAATCAGAATTTTGTTCTTAACTGACTTGCCTTGTTATATAAAAATACATTTCTCCATGACATTATCTGTATGAGTATTGAATTAACTGTTTTTGTTGTAGTGGCTTTAATAATTTAAAATTCACTTAAGGTTTCACCACAAACTTTTGTGCTCGTTGCCTGGCTTTCCTGACTAAGCCCAAAACACAGTTCCTTTCATTTCCAGTTGTAGTCTGAAATTAGAATAGGAATCAGACTAAGGACCATGATGAAACACAGGGAAAGCAGACAGAGCAATGCACACAGAATCATTATAACATTTTTAGAAATTCATTAAGTGTACATATGCAAAGATAACACCTCTCTGTCTCTCTCTCCAGTTCTTCCTGTGTGCGGTGTACGTGCCCATGTGTACAGACAAGGTTCCCATCCCCATCGGGCCGTGTGGCAGCATGTGTCTGTCTGTCAAGAGGAAGTGTCTGCCAGTCCTAATAGAGTTTGGCTTTGTCTGGCCAGAGCTACTCAACTGCAGCCTGTTCCCCCCCCAGAACGACCACAATCACATGTGTATGGAGGGTCCAGGGGACGAGGACGCCCCTTTCCACCCCGTCCGACCCCTGCCCCCCCAGGAGGAGGAGTGCCAGGCCCTGGGGGCCGGGCCAGACCAGTATGCCTGGGTGAGGCGGAGCCACAGCTGTGCACTGCAGTGTGGGTATGACGCGGGGCTGTACCGGCGCGGGGCCAAGGTGTTTACAGACGTGTGGATGGCAGTGTGGGCGGTGTTGTGTTTTCTCTCTACCACCCTGACCGTCCTCACCTTCCTCCTGGACTCAACACGTTTCTCCTACCCCGAGAGACCCATCATCTTCCTCTCCATGTGCTCCAACCTCTACAGCGTGGCCTACCTGGTGAGGACATAGGACTTAGAGCAGGGGTAGGCAACACTGGGGTAGGCAACACTGGTCCTGGAGTGTTGCAGGTGTGCTGAATTTAGGCAACCACTGAACTGATCAATTAGTTCTGTTGGTCCGGTGTGGAGCCTAGTTGGAACAAAATCCAGCAGTATCTGTGGCACTCCAGGAACATGGTTGCCGACCCCTGTGTTGCCGACCCCTGTTTTGCCGACCCCTGTGTTGCCGACTCCAGGGTTGCCGACCCCTGTGTTGCCGACTCCAGGGTTGCCGACCCCTGTGTTGCCGACCCCTGTTTTGCCGACCCCTGTGTTGCCGACTCCAGGGTTGCCGACCCCTGTGTTGCCGACCCCAGGGTTGCCGACCCCTGTGTTGCCGACCTCTGACTTACATGATTCAAATCAGTTTAAAAGCCCTTGGCTGTTTCTCAATCATTTAAACTAGCCTCCTCTTCTCCATGATCACTAATATGAGAGGTGGAAGCAGTTTGTTGTAAACCTGTCCAGTCCTTTCAGCTACCAGTAGTGAGGAGGAATGTAGGTAATCAAGTCAATCCAATTCATTTATAAAGCCCTTTTGTACATCAGCCGAAACCCAGCCTAAAACCCCAAACAGCAAGCAATGCAGGTGTAGAAGCACGGTGGCTAGGAAAAACTCCCTAGAAAGACCAGAATCTAGGAAGAAACCTAGAGAGGATCCAGGCTATGAGGGGTGGCCAGTCCTCTTCTGGCTGTGCCGGGTGGAGATCATAACAGAACATGGCCAAGATGTTCAAATGTTCATAAATGACCAGCATGGTCAGATAATAATAATCACAGTGGTTGTAGAGGGTGCAACATGCTAGAGTATGTAGACTCAATCCTAGTCTCCTGGATGACCCCTGGTCTCCTGGATGACCCCTGGTCTAACCTCTGTCTCTGTCGGTCTCCCTGTAGGTGCGCCTGACTCTGGGTCGGGAGCGTGTATCATGTGATCTGGAGGAGGCAGCAGTTCCTGTTCTGGTACAGGAAGGGTTAAAGAGTACCGGCTGTGCCATCGTCTTCCTCCTGCTCTACTTCTTTGGCATGGCCTCCTCGCTGTGGTGGGCACACACACACACACTGGCCAAAAGGATTACACTCTAAGGAATAGATTTGAATGAAAGCGTTAGAATAGTCGACTCCCAGCTCTCTAACCTGTCTCTCTCTCTCTGCCTCCTCCCAGGTGGGTGATTCTGACTCTGACCTGGTTCCTGGCTGCAGGGTTAAAGTGGGGTCACGAGGCCATCGAAATGCACAGCTCCTACTTCCACATAGCAGCCTGGGCCATCCCCGCCGTCAAGACCATCGTCATCCTCATCATGCGACTAGTAGACGCTGATGACCTCACGGGGCTTTGCTACGTGGGTAATCTACAGCAAGAGGCCCTGACGGGCTTCGTGGTCGCCCCGCTCGCCACCTACCTCCTCATCGGCACTCTGTTCATCTGCGCCGGCCTGGTGGCCCTGTTTAAGATCCGCTCCAACCTGCAGAAGGACGGGGCCAAGACGGACAAGCTGGAGCGTCTGATGGTGAAGATCGGGGTGTTCTCTGTGCTGTACATGGTACCTGCGTCCACCGTGATAGGCTGCTACCTCTACCAGCTGTCCCACTGGGGGGACTTCAGGGCCAGTGCCAGGGACTCATACGTGGCAGCAGAGATGCTGAGGATCTTTATGTCTCTGCTGGTGGGCATCACGTCGGGCATGTGGATCTGGTCGGCCAAAACCCTCCACACCTGGAAACGGTGCTCTGCCCGGCTGTGGAGAGACGGTCGGGCAGGGAGGGGCAAGCGGGCACCGGGGGACAGCTGGATAAAACCTGGCAAGGGCAACGAGACGGTGGTGTGAGGAGAGAGGGAGAGGGGAAGATAGGAACCGGGTGGCTCTATAAAGCAAACCTGCCCCCAAACCCAATACTAGATCCACTATCTGATGGAGAGAGCGAAAGAAAAGAACAAACAGATAAATAGCACCCCTAAGCAGACAGCGGTTTCCTATGCCCACTTGTTCTGTGGTTCTCTCCCTACTAGCAGACTAACCCACTGCCAGAGAAGAGACTGACCCTGTAGCCTACAGCAGACTCTGGGCTGACCTATAGAACCTTCTGACTTCAGACAGGCATTTTAAAGGTTGAATTTACACTGGAGAGTCATGGTCCAGATGATGTACAGATCTAAACTACAGCCACACTGAAATGCACTATGACTAGCTGATGTGGATGTAGCTTGGTTAACATGCCTTATGAGGAACGGGAGACTGGGCTGCCCAGACAGCCAAAAGCTATGCTACTGCAAAGAGACTTGGGATTTGTAGTGACTAGACTCTATGGTGCTGCATCTAAGGCACTTGGGAAACGTAGGCCTGTGTCCTTTACCTCAGTCCTCAGCGAGCAGCACAGCTGACCTCCACGCAGTCTTAACGAGGAAATAGACTCTCAACTATGAACTCTGAACATTAACCCTTGACATTCTCCAGCCACTCATGGAACCCTTAGGAATGGCAGTCAGTAATGAACCGATGTAAGGTTCTTTCTGTATTTTTTACCGGTGATAGAAGTAAATGAAGGGTTATTATGACTGATGTTAGACAATCAACCCCCAAAATACATTATACAAAAGCTGTAATACACCAACAGACACACACACACACACACACACACACACACACACACACACACACACACACACACACACACACACACACACACACACACGCACACACACACACACACACACACACACACACACACACACACACACACACACACACACACACACACACACGCACGCACGCACACACACACACACACACACACACACACACACACACACACACACACACACACACACACACACAGGGAGTCAAACTCATACAGTCTGTACAGTTGCACCCTTGTGCAATCCACCTCCATTAAAATCTGCTGCATCAGCTGAGTTATTATTGCATTAAGCTGCAACCACCAATAAACAGTCAACACAACACACACAGCAGAGAGACAGTCAAACACAGAGACAGCAGAGAGACAGTCAAACACAGAGACAGCAGAGAGACAGTCAAACACAGAGACAGCAGAGAGACAGTCCAACACAGAGACAGCAGAGAGACAGTCAAATTACTGCAGCCTGTCTCTCTCTCTCTACTCTGTTACTGCAGCATGTCTCTCTCTCTACTCTGTTACTGCAGCCTGTCTCTCTACTGTGTTACTGCAGCCTGTCTCTCTCTCTACTCTGTTACTGCAGCCTGTCTCTCTACTGTGTTACTGCAGCCTGTCTCTCTCTCTACTCTGTTACTGCAGCCTGTCTCTCTACTGTGTTACTGCAGCCTGTCTCTCTCTCTACTCTGTTACTGCAGCCTGTCTCTCTACTGTGTTACTGCAGCCTGTCTCTCTCTCTACTCTGTTACTGCAGCCTGTCTCTCTACTCTGTTACTGCAGCCTGTCTCTCTACTCTGTTACTGCAGCCTGTCTCTCTACTCTGTTACTGCAGCCTGTCTCTCTACTGTGTTGCCAGTCTATACCAGACAAGTCCTCTGTTTCTGTGAGTCTGAATGTATAACACTCTAGTTAATAGGTTTCAAATGCAACCTTATCATTCCCCATATAGTGATCAAGTCAAACACTATGAGGAATAGGGTGTGGTTTAGAAAGTGCCTTTTGAAGTGTGATTTTGACCTGTTAGTACCTAAGACCTTTGGGTACTGCCAACCCCACAACTCCGTGAAGTACTTTTAGAAAATGAACTATTTTGTAAAGAGAAACAGGTGTTTGATGTCTTTTAATGTATTATAAGAAATGCTAATTTATCTTTGTAAAAAAAAAAAAAAAAGAGTCTAAAACCTAAAAACATGTTTATTAAAAAAAACTTTTGTATCAGAAGAAGGAAAAATAAAAACGTTTTGGTTTTAAAATGTGCTCTACTTGTATTTATTGCAGGTGTGAATTAATGTTGTCCAATTAATACACAGATTATAACCTTTGTAATATATTATATCTGGATTTCATCGGTACTACATCAAGTCAAACTTGAAACTGGATTTAAAATAAACTCAAAGTTCAGATTTACATGATAAAATGGACAATGTGTGCATGACCTGATGCCCATCCACTGCTATGAACATCATGGTTATTGTAACGAACTGTCCAATGCTGCCATCTACAGGTTCAGTGCTGTAACTACACCCTCAAGTCTGTTCTGAGACCAACTACAAACACAATTGGCCTGAAAGAAACACAATTTGGCAACAATCACATTCATTGACTCTAAACTAAAACATGTAACAGTTCCACCTGCAACTATTTATAAATGTAAATTACCTACCAATTGTAGCAAAGAAATAGAAATCCCAAAGAGTAAAACACCATGTGTTTTGAATGAATGCATGACATTCCAAATGAACTTCGGCTGTTTGGCTACCGTTCGCTATTGACAACAAAAAACATTGTGTTGGCCAAAACATTATCAAAGCAGACCTTTGTCACGTCCTTGAAACTGATGTTTAGTGGATTATGATCAGGTAATAAGCAGTACTGAGCCATTTTAGTCACGTCTAGCTGTATCTTTAAAATATATAAATATATATATATAATAAATAAATATATAAATATATATATATATATATATATATATATATATATATATATATATATATATATATATATATATATATATATATATATATATATATATATATATATATAGCTGAAAGGCCTACACTTTACTCACACATGCATCAACAACAACCCTGCATGATGATGAAGTATTTCAAGTGCAGCAACATACATCCCATCTAGCACATTTGGTTCCTTGGAAGTTGTGGGAACATACATGTCTGGCTTCCCATTGGTTCTGGGAACATTTTGAGAATGGAAGTGAACATTTCTGGGAATGTTCATGATTAGTTTGCAGGTTCTGAGAACATGTTTCTATGGTTCCCAAGAACGCTTTCCTATGAGGTTTTATTAACATTCAGCGAACGGAAATTCTAGGTTATTTGAAAGTAATTAAACAACGTTCTGAGAACGTGTTTCAATTAGACTTTTTAATAACACTGCTAGCTTAGTTTGGCTTACCTGTTGATGGATGGCAGTGTGGGCGGTGTTGTGTTTTCTCTCTACCACCCTGACCGTCCTCACCTTCCTCCTGGACTCAACACGTTTCTCCTACCCCGAGAGACCCATCATCTTCCTCTCCATGTGCTCCAACCTCTACAGCGTGGCCTACCTGGTGAGGACATAGGACTTAGAGCAGGGGTAGGCAACACTGGGGTAGGCAACACTGGTCCTGGAGTGTTGCAGGTGTGCTGAATTTAGGCAACCACTGAACTGATCAATTAGTTCTGTTGGTCCGGTGTGGAGCCTAGTTGGAACAAAATCCAGCAGTATCTGTGGCACTCCAGGAACATGGTTGCCGACCCCTGTGTTGCCGACCCCTGTTTTGCCGACCCCTGTGTTGCCGACTCCAGGGTTGCCGACCCCTGTGTTGCCGACTCCAGGGTTGCCGACCCCTGTGTTGCCGACCCCTGTTTTGCCGACCCCTGTGTTGCCGACTCCAGGGTTGCCGACCCCTGTGTTGCCGACCCCAGGGTTGCCGACCCCTGTGTTGCCGACCTCTGACTTACATGATTCAAATCAGTTTAAAAGCCCTTGGCTGTTTCTCAATCATTTAAACTAGCCTCCTCTTCTCCATGATCACTAATATGAGAGGTGGAAGCAGTTTGTTGTAAACCTGTCCAGTCCTTTCAGCTACCAGTAGTGAGGAGGAATGTAGGTAATCAAGTCAATCCAATTCATTTATAAAGCCCTTTTGTACATCAGCCGAAACCCAGCCTAAAACCCCAAACAGCAAGCAATGCAGGTGTAGAAGCACGGTGGCTAGGAAAAACTCCCTAGAAAGACCAGAATCTAGGAAGAAACCTAGAGAGGATCCAGGCTATGAGGGGTGGCCAGTCCTCTTCTGGCTGTGCCGGGTGGAGATCATAACAGAACATGGCCAAGATGTTCAAATGTTCATAAATGACCAGCATGGTCAGATAATAATAATCACAGTGGTTGTAGAGGGTGCAACATGCTAGAGTATGTAGACTCAATCCTAGTCTCCTGGATGACCCCTGGTCTCCTGGATGACCCCTGGTCTAACCTCTGTCTCTGTCGGTCTCCCTGTAGGTGCGCCTGACTCTGGGTCGGGAGCGTGTATCATGTGATCTGGAGGAGGCAGCAGTTCCTGTTCTGGTACAGGAAGGGTTAAAGAGTACCGGCTGTGCCATCGTCTTCCTCCTGCTCTACTTCTTTGGCATGGCCTCCTCGCTGTGGTGGGCACACACACACACACTGGCCAAAAGGATTACACTCTAAGGAATAGATTTGAATGAAAGCGTTAGAATAGTCGACTCCCAGCTCTCTAACCTGTCTCTCTCTCTCTGCCTCCTCCCAGGTGGGTGATTCTGACTCTGACCTGGTTCCTGGCTGCAGGGTTAAAGTGGGGTCACGAGGCCATCGAAATGCACAGCTCCTACTTCCACATAGCAGCCTGGGCCATCCCCGCCGTCAAGACCATCGTCATCCTCATCATGCGACTAGTAGACGCTGATGACCTCACGGGGCTTTGCTACGTGGGTAATCTACAGCAAGAGGCCCTGACGGGCTTCGTGGTCGCCCCGCTCGCCACCTACCTCCTCATCGGCACTCTGTTCATCTGCGCCGGCCTGGTGGCCCTGTTTAAGATCCGCTCCAACCTGCAGAAGGACGGGGCCAAGACGGACAAGCTGGAGCGTCTGATGGTGAAGATCGGGGTGTTCTCTGTGCTGTACATGGTACCTGCGTCCACCGTGATAGGCTGCTACCTCTACCAGCTGTCCCACTGGGGGGACTTCAGGGCCAGTGCCAGGGACTCATACGTGGCAGCAGAGATGCTGAGGATCTTTATGTCTCTGCTGGTGGGCATCACGTCGGGCATGTGGATCTGGTCGGCCAAAACCCTCCACACCTGGAAACGGTGCTCTGCCCGGCTGTGGAGAGACGGTCGGGCAGGGAGGGGCAA
Source organism: Oncorhynchus mykiss (assembly GCF_057628025.1). Lineage (NCBI taxonomy): Eukaryota > Metazoa > Chordata > Actinopteri > Salmoniformes > Salmonidae > Oncorhynchus > Oncorhynchus mykiss. The sequence goes on from NC_143045.1 coordinate 34,027,269, forward strand.
GCGGGCACCGGGGGACAGCTGGATAAAACCTGGCAAGGGCAACGAGACGGTGGTGTGAGGAGAGAGGGAGAGGGGAAGATAGGAACCGGGTGGCTCTATAAAGCAAACCTGCCCCCAAACCCAATACTAGATCCACTATCTGATGGAGAGAGCGAAAGAAAAGAACAAACAGATAAATAGCACCCCTAAGCAGACAGCGGTTTCCTATGCCCACTTGTTCTGTGGTTCTCTCCCTACTAGCAGACTAACCCACTGCCAGAGAAGAGACTGACCCTGTAGCCTACAGCAGACTCTGGGCTGACCTATAGAACCTTCTGACTTCAGACAGGCATTTTAAAGGTTGAATTTACACTGGAGAGTCATGGTCCAGATGATGTACAGATCTAAACTACAGCCACACTGAAATGCACTATGACTAGCTGATGTGGATGTAGCTTGGTTAACATGCCTTATGAGGAACGGGAGACTGGGCTGCCCAGACAGCCAAAAGCTATGCTACTGCAAAGAGACTTGGGATTTGTAGTGACTAGACTCTATGGTGCTGCATCTAAGGCACTTGGGAAACGTAGGCCTGTGTCCTTTACCTCAGTCCTCAGCGAGCAGCACAGCTGACCTCCACGCAGTCTTAACGAGGAAATAGACTCTCAACTATGAACTCTGAACATTAACCCTTGACATTCTCCAGCCACTCATGGAACCCTTAGGAATGGCAGTCAGTAATGAACCGATGTAAGGTTCTTTCTGTATTTTTTACCGGTGATAGAAGTAAATGAAGGGTTATTATGACTGATGTTAGACAATCAACCCCCAAAATACATTATACAAAAGCTGTAATACACCAACAGACACACACACACACACACACACACACACACACACACACACACACACACACACACACACACACACACACACACACACACACGCACACACACACACACACACACACACACACACACACACACACACACACACACACACACACACACACACACACACACACACACACACACACACACACACACGCACACACACACACACACACACACACACACACACACACACACACACACACACACACACACACACACAGGGAGTCAAACTCATACAGTCTGTACAGTTGCACCCTTGTGCAATCCACCTCCATTAAAATCTGCTGCATCAGCTGAGTTATTATTGCATTAAGCTGCAACCACCAATAAACAGTCAACACAACACACACAGCAGAGAGACAGTCAAACACAGAGACAGCAGAGAGACAGTCAAACACAGAGACAGCAGAGAGACAGTCAAACACAGAGACAGCAGAGAGACAGTCCAACACAGAGACAGCAGAGAGACAGTCAAATTACTGCAGCCTGTCTCTCTCTCTCTACTCTGTTACTGCAGCATGTCTCTCTCTCTACTCTGTTACTGCAGCCTGTCTCTCTACTGTGTTACTGCAGCCTGTCTCTCTCTCTACTCTGTTACTGCAGCCTGTCTCTCTACTGTGTTACTGCAGCCTGTCTCTCTCTCTACTCTGTTACTGCAGCCTGTCTCTCTACTGTGTTACTGCAGCCTGTCTCTCTCTCTACTCTGTTACTGCAGCCTGTCTCTCTACTGTGTTACTGCAGCCTGTCTCTCTCTCTACTCTGTTACTGCAGCCTGTCTCTCTACTCTGTTACTGCAGCCTGTCTCTCTACTCTGTTACTGCAGCCTGTCTCTCTACTCTGTTACTGCAGCCTGTCTCTCTACTGTGTTGCCAGTCTATACCAGACAAGTCCTCTGTTTCTGTGAGTCTGAATGTATAACACTCTAGTTAATAGGTTTCAAATGCAACCTTATCATTCCCCATATAGTGATCAAGTCAAACACTATGAGGAATAGGGTGTGGTTTAGAAAGTGCCTTTTGAAGTGTGATTTTGACCTGTTAGTACCTAAGACCTTTGGGTACTGCCAACCCCACAACTCCGTGAAGTACTTTTAGAAAATGAACTATTTTGTAAAGAGAAACAGGTGTTTGATGTCTTTTAATGTATTATAAGAAATGCTAATTTATCTTTGTAAAAAAAAAAAAAAAAGAGTCTAAAACCTAAAAACATGTTTATTAAAAAAAACTTTTGTATCAGAAGAAGGAAAAATAAAAACGTTTTGGTTTTAAAATGTGCTCTACTTGTATTTATTGCAGGTGTGAATTAATGTTGTCCAATTAATACACAGATTATAACCTTTGTAATATATTATATCTGGATTTCATCGGTACTACATCAAGTCAAACTTGAAACTGGATTTAAAATAAACTCAAAGTTCAGATTTACATGATAAAATGGACAATGTGTGCATGACCTGATGCCCATCCACTGCTATGAACATCATGGTTATTGTAACGAACTGTCCAATGCTGCCATCTACAGGTTCAGTGCTGTAACTACACCCTCAAGTCTGTTCTGAGACCAACTACAAACACAATTGGCCTGAAAGAAACACAATTTGGCAACAATCACATTCATTGACTCTAAACTAAAACATGTAACAGTTCCACCTGCAACTATTTATAAATGTAAATTACCTACCAATTGTAGCAAAGAAATAGAAATCCCAAAGAGTAAAACACCATGTGTTTTGAATGAATGCATGACATTCCAAATGAACTTCGGCTGTTTGGCTACCGTTCGCTATTGACAACAAAAAACATTGTGTTGGCCAAAACATTATCAAAGCAGACCTTTGTCACGTCCTTGAAACTGATGTTTAGTGGATTATGATCAGGTAATAAGCAGTACTGAGCCATTTTAGTCACGTCTAGCTGTATCTTTAAAATATATAAATATATATATATAATAAATAAATATATAAATATATATATATATATATATATATATATATATATATATATATATATATATATAGCTGAAAGGCCTACACTTTACTCACACATGCATCAACAACAACCCTGCATGATGATGAAGTATTTCAAGTGCAGCAACATACATCCCATCTAGCACATTTGGTTCCTTGGAAGTTGTGGGAACATACATGTCTGGTTTCCCATTGGTTCTGGGAACATTTTGAGAATGGAAGTGAACATTTCTGGGAATGTTCATGATTAGTTTGCAGGTTCTGAGAACATGTTTCTATGGTTCCCAAGAACGCTTTCCTATGAGGTTTTATTAACATTCAGCGAACGGAAATTCTAGGTTATTTGAAAGTAATTAAACAACGTTCTGAGAACGTGTTTCAATTAGACTTTTTAATAACACTGCTAGCATTAGTTTGGCTTACCTGTTTTGAACAGCAAACACAGGCCACGTGGAAATTCCTTTGCTTGGGCATTAATCATGCAAACACGTTGCGTTTTTTATTTTTATTGTGGCACGGTGTCAGTGAGATTCCAACCTATGATCTTCTGCCCATGAAATGAGTCTACTGTGCCACCACAATGGAGCAGGCGAGCTATTTAAAAAACCACAACCTTCTGTTCGTTTCAGTTTATTCCAACAGACCCTATATCAAAGAAAACAAGTAGTCATTAAGATCAATAGTGTGTGCAGCCGAGACACCTGAACAAGATACAGGATAGAGACCGTTTTTGTTGATGCTGAGAACAGAATGTACATGTTTTTCATTTCATCTTTATTTAACTAGGCAAGTCAGTTAAGAACACATTCTTATTTTCAATGACGGCCTAGGAACAGTGGGTTAACTGTCTTGTTCAGGGGCAGAACGACAGATTTTTACCTTGTCAGCTCGGGGATTTGATCTTGCAACCTTCCGGTTACTAGTCCAACGCTCTAACCACTAGGCTATATGTTTTTAAATAACAGTTTTTAAACATTACTAATGGTTTCTTGTGGTTTTTATGGGTAAAAAATGTCATATTCGGAGAACATTACTTTAAATAGAACCACGAGGAAACCTGTAGAAAACCTTATGCTGAGTTACTGGAATTCTCACAGAAGAACATTGTCTCTTAACGTTCTCTGAACGTTCAGAGAACATGACTTTAAATAGAACCATGTTGAAACCTGTAGAAAACGTTATGCTGAAGTTCTAAAATTCTCTGAGCAATTTGAGAACATTACTTGAAATAGAACCATGAGGAAACCTGTAGAAATGTTATGGGAAGGTTTATGCAAAATAACAATAGGACAACTACTCTCTCACCACGCTCTAAGAATCATATGGTTCTCACAATGTGCCAGCTGGGATGGAACAAAAATAGGCCTACTTTAAGAGAGCTGATTATCTCTCTCACTCTCTCTCCCTTCCGCCCTCTCTCCTCTCCCTCTCTCCCTCACCTCTCTCCCTTCCTCTCTCTCACTCTCTCTCCCTTCCGCTCTCTCTCCTCTCCCTCTCTCCCTTCCTCTCTCTCACTCTCTCTCCCTTCCACTCTCTCTCCTCTCCCTCTCTCCCTCACCTCTCTCCCTTCCTCTCTCTCACTCTCTCTCCCTTCCGCTCTCTCTCCTCTCCCTCTCTCCCTTCCTCTCTCTCCCTCTCTCTCCCTCACCTCTCTCCCTTCCGCTCTCTCTCCTCTCCCTCTCCCTCTCTCTCTCTTTTCCAGGTTATGTAGGTAATTTCTAAAATTACCCTCTATCCTTTAACAGGAAGTCAGTTACAAAAATAACAACGTTAAAGCTGTGTGTCTGAACCATGATTCAGCGAATCACTGCCTGATTAACCTGTAGGCCCCATGTACGTTTGTATGTGCATCTTGTGTGTGTGTGTGTGTGTGTCTGTGTGTGTCTGTGTGTGTGTCTGTGTGTGTCTGTGTGTGAACAGGCATGATCTAAATCTGTAGGTCAGATTACCTTCCTGTAATATAATGTCTGCTGAGCTGAGTATTTTTTGAAAAGCTCAGTCAAAAGCCTGGGGGGAGCTGAAAGTGACAGTGTCTCTCTATCGCTTCCAGATGTGCACATTCACATATGTTAATGGTAGTTAGAGTGTGTGTGTTGTGTGTCTGGGGCAGGAGGTCTTCATCGGGGAGGAAGAACTATGTTCATCCCACTGGGAGGATTTTTTTTACCTCCAGTAAAATTCCTGTCTGATATTTCTGGGAATGCAGAGTGATTATCAGAGCAGTACTCCCATGTCCACCCCGAATACCACAGAGCTCAGAGACCTGCTCTCTGTTTTATGTGTGTGTGTGAGACTTGGTGTGTGTTTGGGTGTGTGTTTGTGTGTGTGTGACTGGGTGTGTGTTTGTGAGACTTGGTGTCTGTCTGTGAGACTGGGTGTGTGTTTGTGTGTGACTGGGTGTGTGTTTCTGAGACTGGGTGTGTGAGTTTCTGAGACTTGGTGTGTGAGTCTGTCTGTGCTCAAGCACCTGTGTTCCTGTTCCGATTCCTTATTGCCCCCCTTAGAATCCTGCAGCTGTTAACTCCTGGCTGGGTCTCTCTCTCTCTCTCATGAACAAAGGCACCATTCTGCACTAACTGTAATGTTTATTCACACATTTGGAACAACACAAATAAATAATCACAACATTTAAAAGTATATAAAAATATAGACAAATAGCAAAGACAAATAGAAACAAATTGTAGTATATAAATGTTACACTATTATCCTACTGCTAACAAAAAAACACAAATACAACTAAATTGCACAAATCCTATAATCACACAAATACACGTATGAAGAGGAGAACCTGATTATTACACTATTGAAGAGGAGAACCTGATTATTACACTATTGAAGAGGAGAACCTGATTATTACACTATTGAAGAAGAGCACCTGATTATAACACTATTGAAGAGGAGAACCTGATTATTACACTATTGAAGAGGATAACCTGATTATTACACTATTGAAGAGGAGAACCTGATTATTACACTATTGAAGAGGATAACCTGATTATTACACTATTGAAGAGGAGAACCGGATTATTACATTATTGAAGAAGAGAACCTGATTATTACACTATTGAAGAGGAGAACATGATCATTACACTATTGAAGAGGAGAACCTGATCATTAAACTATTGAAGAAGAGAACCTGATTATTACACTATTGAAGAGGAGAACATGATCATTACACTATTGAAGAGGAGAACCTGATCATTAAACTATTGAAGAGGAGAACCTGATTATTACACTACTGAAGAGGAGAACCTGATTATTACACTATTGAAGAGGAGAACCTGATTATTACACTATTGAAGAGGAGAACCTGATTATTACACTATTGAAGAAGATAACCTGATTATTACACTATTGAAGAGAAGAACCTGATTATTCCACTTTGAAGAGGAGAACCTGATCATTACACTATTGAAGAGGATAACCTGATCATTACACTATTGAAGAGGAGAACCTGATTATTACACTATTGAAGAGGAGGACCTGATTATTACACTATTGAAGAGGAGAACCTGATTATTACACTTGAAGAGGAGAACCTGATTATTACACTATTGAAGAGGAGAACCTGATTATTACACTGTTGAAGAAGAGAACCTGATTATTACACTATTGAAGAGGAGAACATGTTCATTACACTATTGAAGAGGAGAACCTGATTATTACACTATTGAAGAAGAGAACCTAATTATTACACTATTGAAGAGGAGAACATGATCATTACACTATTGAAGAGGAGAACCTGTTCATTAAACTATTGAAGAGGAGAACCTGATTATTACACTATTGAAGAGGAGAACCTGATTATTACACTATTGAAGAGGAGAACCTGATTATTACACTACTGAAGAAGATAACCTGATTATTACACTATTGAAGAGGAGAACCTGATTATTCCACTATTGAATAGGAGAACCTGATCATTACACTATTGAAGAGGAGAACATGATCATTACACTATTGAAGAGGAGAACCTGATCATTACACTATTGAAGAGGAGAACCTGATTATTACACTATTGAAGAGGAGGACCTGATTATTACACTATTGAAGAGGAGAACCTGATTATTACACTATTGAAGCGGAGAACCTGATTATTACACTATTGAAGAGGAGAACCTGATCATTACACTATTGAAGAGGACAACCTGATTATTACACTATTGAAGAGGAGAACCTGATTATTACACTATTGAAGAGGAGAACCTGATTATTACACTATTGAAGTAGAGAACCTGATTATTACACTATTGAAGAAGAGAACCTGATTATTACACTATTGAAGAGGAGAACTTGATGATTACACTATTGAAGAGGAGAACCTGATTATTACACTATTGAAGAAGAGAACCTGATTATTACACTATTGAAGAGGAGAACATGATCATTACACTATTGAAGAGGAGAACCTGATCATTAAACTATTGAAGAGGAGAACCTGATTATTACACTATTGAAGAGGAGAACCTGATTATTACACTATTGAAGAGGAGAACCTGATTATTACACTATTGAAGAGGAGAACCTGATTATTACACTATTGAAGAAGATAACCTGATTATTACACTATTGAAGAGGATAACCTGATTATTCCACTATTGAAGAGGAGAACCTGATCATTACACTATTGAAGAGGAGAACATGATCATTACACTATTGAAGAGGATAACCTGATCATTACACTATTGAAGAGGAGAACCTGATTATTACACTATTGAAGAGGAGGACCTGATTATTACACTATTGAAGAGGAGAACCTGATTATTACACTATTGAAGAGGAGAACCTGATTATTACACTATTGAAGAGGAGAACCTGATTATTACACTATTGAAGAAGAGAACCTGATTATTACACTATTGAAGAGGAGAACATGATCATTACACTATTGAAGAGGAGAACCTGATTATTACACTATTGAAGAAGAGAACCTAATTATTACACTATTGAAGAGAAGAACATGATCATTACACTATTGAAGAGGAGAACCTGTTCATTAAACTATTGAAGAGGAGAACCTGATTATTACACTATTGAAGAGGAGAACCTGATTATTACACTATTGAAGAGGAGAACCTGATTATTACACTATTGAAGAAGATAACCTGATTATTACACTATTGAAGAGGAGAACCTGATTATTCCACTATTGAATAGGAGAACCTGATCATTACACTATTGAAGAGGAGAACATGATCATTACACTATTGAAGAGGAGAACCTGATCATTACACTATTGAAGAGGAGAACCTGATTATTACACTATTGAAGAGGAGGACCTGATTATTACACTATTGAAGAGGAGAACCTGATTATTACACTATTGAAGAGGAGAACCTGATCATTACACTATTGAAGAGGATAACCTGATCATTACACTATTGAAGAGGAGAACCTGATTATTACACTATTGAAGAGGAGAACCTGATATTACACTATTGAAGAGGAGAACCTGATTATTACACTATTGAAGAAGAGAACCTGATTATTACACTATTGAAGAAGAGAACCTGATTATTACACTATTGAAGAGGAGAACTTGATGATTACACTATTGAAGAGGAGAACCTGATTATTACACTATTGAAGAGGAGAACCTGATTATTACACTATTGAAGAGGAGAACATGATCATTACACTATTGAAGAGGACAACCTGATTATTACACTATTGAAGAGGAGAACCTGATTATTACACTATTGAAGAGGAGAACCTGATCATTACACTATTGAAGATGAGAACCTGATTATTACACTATTGAAGAGGAGGACCTGATTATTACACTACTGCAGGAAACAGGAAGGACACAAACTAAATTGCACAACTGCCATCTAAACCCGGACCTTTCTTGCCTTCCTTGATGCAAAGTCATCAATTACATCATCATAAGAAATCTGCCCAGCTACTGCAATACTAATGACAGCAAGGCCACTAAGGTGTTCCTGTGACATGGTGGACCTCAGGTAGGATTTGATGAGCTGTGAAAAGCTCCTCTCTGCTTCAGCTACGGTCACTGGAAGAGTAAGACATTCTGAGAGGAGTCCACAAGTACGGATACATTTCTGAGAGCTCCCTTTCATGTATAAATATCAGCAGCTCAACCAGGGTCATGGTCTTCGACGGGAAGTCAGGCAAGTTCTTCAGTTCCTGTGCAAGATCTCTGCCATCCATGTCTGAGTGTTCTTTATAGTGCAGTGTCATACTAAGGGGCTCACAGTGTTCTGTCAGCTCCTCATTTGAGATACTTTGGAAGGTTGACAGCACTCTAAACTTCTCTCACACATTTTACAATGTGGAAAATCTTTCCTGAAGGGCTGAGGTTGCAGCATCAACAACGACATTGAAGAATTTCCCCTCCAGCGTCTTCAAGGCATCACTCAAAGGCTCATCAACTGATTTGTATGAAAAGTGCTGCTTTGTGGACCTCAGCATTTGTTGTTGTAGAACGGCCTCTACATTCATACACTCGCAAATATCCTTGCCTGATGTTTATAAAGTCATAAAGCCTGTTGCCCTGTAGTTGCTGAGACCTCTCTCTGTCTTTCTGAGAAGACTGACTGCAACATCCACATGCATACTGGGAGACTGCATCAGCTTGCTCACCTGTTGTATCTGGCTCCAGATGTCACACCACACCACTGTACAGATGCTGAAACGGTATGATCCCACCTCCTCTGACAAGGACTGGGCCTCAATCTTTATCACAGGGTCTTTGGTTTGATCCCTCACCTCAATCAGTGGCTCTCAACGCTGCTGCCTGACTCTTCAGTGACTCGAAACTCTTACATTTACTCTCCCACCTTGTCTCCATCTTCACAGTGACGTCCACATGTTTTTTCAGGATGGCCCATCGCTGTGTGGAGGCTGAGAACAAGGTGTACAGTTTGTGTAAGATGACAAAGCAACCTGTGGAATTGACAGAACTTTCAGCAGCATCAGCCACATCCAGGTTCAATGTGTGAGCCCCGCATGGCACAAATAGAGCTCTTGGATTTGTTTCCAGGAGTCTGACTTGGACACCTTTGTTTTTGCCTCTCATGTTGGCCAAATTATTATAAGACTGTCCTCTGCAGTCCTCAAATTTAATGTTAAGCTCCTCTAATCTTTGAGAATCAGGGATGCCACATGTTGGCCCGTGGACTCAACTACCTCCAAAACCCCCATAAAATGTTTCTTTATGTGGGACTCCTCCTTCAGTGACACAATTCTAATCACAACTGTTCAGTGTGGCTGACATCTGAGGTACAGTCTCATTCCTTGGGAAAACAAAGTCAGGTGGTACCTCACTTGGTCATCTGCAAACTAGTTGTGTCTTAATTCTGTCAGTCAGAACTGAAGTCCAGTCAGCAGGGTCTGTAGACAGGGTCTGTAGACAGGGTCTGTAGACAGTGGTTCATCCTCAGCAGCAGGGTCTGTAGACAGTGGTTCATCCTCAGCAGCAGGGTCTGTAGACAGTTGTTCATCCTCAGCAGCAGGGTCTGTAGACAGGGTCTGTAGACAGTGGTTCATCCTCAGCAGCAGGGTCTGTAGACAGGACCTGTAGACAGGGTCTGTAGACAGTGGTTCATCCTCAGCAGCAGGGTCTGTAGACAGGGTCTGTAGACAGTGGTTCATCCTCAGCAGCAGGGTCTGTAGACAGGGTCTGTAGACAGTGGTTCATCCTCAGCAGCAGGGTCTGTAGACAGTGGTTCATTCTCAGCAGCAGGGTCTGTAGACAGTGGTTCATCCTCAGCAGCAGGATCTGTAGACAGGGTCTGTAGACAGTGGTTCATCCTCAGCAGCAGGATCTGTAGACAGGGTCTGTAGACAGTGGTTCATCCTCAGCAGCAGGATTTGGTGGGGATGATGCTACATGCATTTCTAATGGAGAGCAAATGGGCATTAATTTATAGAACATCCCACATCAATGACGGACTGGCAATCTGGAGCACCGGGTGTTTTCCCGGTGGGCCGCTTGACAATTGGGGTAGATGCAAAGCATAAATAATCCCATCCCCCGCTTAAATAAAAATAACAAAGTTGCTCTGTGTCTGACTGGCCCAGGCGAGTGGGTATTACATCTGTCAGTCTCTCTCTCCCAGCCAATTACTTTTGGTCCAGTCCAGTCTAACTTTACCTGGGCCCCGCCCCTTTCCCATCTCTGTTAAGTGGTGACATTTGGATAAATAGAGAAAGTCGGTACATAGAGTTGAGGTCAGAAGTTAAGTTGGAGTCATTAAAACTAATTTTTCAACCACTCTACAATTTTGTTGTTAACAAACTATAGTTTTGGCAAGTTAGTTAGGACATCTACTTTGTGCATGACACAAGTCATTTCTCCAACAATTGTTTACAGACAGATTATTTCACTTATAATTCACTGTATCACATTTCCAGTGGGTCAGAATTTTACATACACTAAGTTGACTGTGCCTTTAAACAGCTTGGAAGTCTGCAGAAAATGATGTCATGGCTTTAGAAGCTTCTGATAGGCTAATTGACATAATTTGAGCCAATTGGAGGTGTACCTGTGAATGTATTTCAATGCATACCTTCAAACTCAGTGCCTGCAGAAAATGATGTCATGGCTTTAGAAGCTTCTGATAGGCTAATTGACATAATTTGAGCCAATTGGAGGTGTACCTGTGGATGTATTTCAAGGCCCACCTTCAAACTCAGTGCCTCTTTGCTTGACATCATGGGAAAATCAAAAGAAATCAGCCAAGACCTCAAAAAAAATGGTAGACCTCCACAGGTCTGGTTCATCCTTGGGAGCAATTTCCAAACGCCTGAAGGTACCACGTTCATCTGTACGAACAATAGTACACAAGTATAAACACCATTGGACCACGCAGCCGTCATAACGCTTAGGAAGGAGACGCGCTCTGTCTCCTAGAGATGAACGCACTTTGGTGCAAAAAGTGCAAATCAATCCCAGAAAAACAGCAAAGGACCCTGTGAAGATGCTGTAGGAAACAGGTACAAAAGTATCTATGTCCACAGTAAATCGAGTCCTATGTTGACATAACCTGAAAGGCCGCTCAGCAAGGAAGAAGCCACTGCTCCAAAACTGACATAAAAAAGCCAGACTACGGTTTGCAACTGCACATGGGGACAAAGATTGTGCTTTTTGGAGAAATGTCCTCTGCTCTGATGAAACAAAAATAGAACTGCTTGGCCATAATGACCATCGTTATGTATGGAGGAGAAAGGAGGAGGCTTGCAAGCCGAAGGACACCATCCCAACCGTGAAGCACGGGGGTGGCAGCATCATGTTGTGGGGGTGGCAGCATCATGTTGTAGGGGTGGCAGCATCATGTTGTAGGGGTGGCAGCATCATGTTGTGGGGGTGGTAGCATCATGTTGTGAGGGTGGCAGCATCATGTTGTGGGGGTGGCAGCATCATGTTGTGGGGGTGGCAGCATCATGTTGTGGGGGTGGCAGCATCATGTTGTGGGGGTGCTTTGCTGCAGGAGGGACTGGTGCACTTCACAAAATAGATGGCATCATGAGGAAGAAACATTATGTGGACATATTGAAGCAACATCAAAACATAAGTCAGGAAGTTAAAGCTTGGTCGCAAATGAGTCTGCAAATGGACAATGACCCCAAGCATACTTCCAAAGTTGTGGCAAAATGGCTTAAGTACAAAAAAGTCAAGGTATTGGAGTGGCCATTACAAAGCGCTGACCTCAATCCTATAGAACATTTGTGGGCAGAACTGAAAAAGCGTGTGCGAGCAAGGAGGTCTACAAACCTGACTCAGTTACACCAGCTCTGTCAGGAGGAATGGGACAAAATTCACCCAACTTATTGTGGGAATCTTGTGGAAGGTTTGTGGAAGGCTTGTGGAAGACATTTCACATTCTTAAAATGAAGTGGTGATCCTAACTGATCTACGACAGGGAATTTATACTTGGATAAAATGTCAGGAATTGTGAAAAACTGAGTTTAAATGTATTTGGCTAAGGTGTATGTAAACTTCCGACTTCAACTGTATAAGTGTCTTATATCGTCTGAAAGATTAAATTATTGTTAATATAACTGCACTGTCCAATTTACAGTAGCTATTACTGCGAAAAAAAATTCCATGCTATTGTTTGAGGAGAGCTCCTAACAACAAAACACTTTTTTCACCATGATAGGTTTGATAAATTAACCTCTGAAGGTGAAATGTGCACTTACATTCTGAAATCTTGCTCTGATTTATCATTCAAACGGTCCCAGAGATAACATGAAGTGTCGTTTTGTTAGATAAAATCCTTTTTCATATCATAAAGAGGTCCATAGCATGCACGTTCGATTTTGTATTTCCACTCGTTGAATTTGCAATGAAAGGAATCTGTGAAAATCTCACCCTAAACTTTGTTTCAACGAGTCAAATCACCTTCGTATCTATTCCTCAGAGATCCTAGAAGGTAACAAGACTTCACTATTTCATTAGGGGTGTAGTATATCCTTTTGGACACCATATTTGGTTAGAGGGCAAAGCCTTCATGGCACGCCGATGACGCGGGCGGCCGTCAAATAAGCACCAATCGGGGTCAAACAAAGCTCGCTAGATAGCCAATGAGCTGGGATTTACGAGAGTATCCGGGAACCATGTATATGTCGTAAAATGTAGCTAAATTGGACAAAATGATGAGGATATTCAGAGTTGTGAAGTTATGAAACTGGTTGTAATATAATATGGCAACTAATACTTGTAAAGCTAAATCAAAGTCCAAGTATACAGATGACGATATTCTTGCAGAAAAAAATGGAATATGAATGCGATTGTCTCCTTCACCATTTGCCGAAATGTACCTGGGGACTTCACACTAAAAGTCTTGTTGTTCACTCATTCTTCAAGTTATCCATCTGAAACGTTGCACATACACTGCTGCCATCTGGTGTACACTATCAGAATAACAACCAGAGTGGTGGCCCGAACTATGACCTTTCTCTTGCATTTCAAATATGGTGGTAGAAAAAGACGGGTCGTTTTTTTTTTTTGTGTTTTTTTTTTCTTCTACCAGATCTATTGTGTTATATTCTCCTACATTCAATTCACATTTAGACAAACTTAACATGTTTATTTTCAAATGGTACAAATACTGTGTATATCCTTGCTTTCAGGTCCTGAGCTACAGGCAGTTAGATTTGGGTGTGTCATTTCGGAGAACATTTAAAAAAAAAAGAGGGCTATCCCTAATTAAGAGGCCGAAGTCAGGGGACCTTGATATGTTTTTCAGTTTCCACCCCCAACAAAAGTGTGAAAAGTCTGTGGTGCAGAAGGTTTTCTTTTGTAAAGATGGGCCCGACAGAAAGTGGCTGTCATACAGTGAAGAGAACCATGCTTTATTCTGCTTCGTTTGTATGGCATTTGCAAAGCCCACAGAGAACAGCCCTTTCATGAATGGAATGGCAGAATGGAAGCATATCTATCAGAGAGTGGAAGAGCATGAGAAGAGCGTTATGCATAGAGGTCATGCTGAGGCCTACTTTCTAAGGTCCTCCAAGAACTAAGCAAATGTTTGATCAAATTTGGCAGCAGAGCAACGGTGGCCAGTTTACAGAGTGAGCTCATGAGTCTGGCAGAACAGTAGACTAGGTTAAAACAATCAGGATTTGAAGAATACATAACCAGGACTATGGAGGATCATGGACCTGAAGGAAATGAAGACGAGGTAGAGATGGTGAACAAGAGCTGTTCGTCTTGCAAGGACTGTCCAGTGTGTTGCTACAGTACTCTTAGTCAGTACAACCTATTGACCACATCCTGGGCCTTGCTTACAAGTTCCTACTTACCCTGGCAGTAACCCAGGTAGCTTGCGAGCTAAACTTCTCTACTATGAAATTCATCAAGAGTAGACTCAGGAGCACTCTATCTCAACAGCACCTGGAGGCTTTTATGCTCATGGCTGCTGAGCGAGATGTTTTAATGGCCCTGGACAGTGACCTGGTTATTGATGGCATTGCTGAGAGAAGTGAGCTGCTGCAGAAATGGCTAATTTAAAGAGGTAGGAAATATGTTTATTTAAATTTTATTCTATGACTTACCTACTCACCAGTCTTTTCACCGACATGTCTTCCTGTATTGTTTATTTTACTGGTCAGATGATTCCAGAGATTCTTGTCACCTTGCTGTCTGTGCCATTGTGCCAATATGTGCTCCTTCTAGCCAACCTCCTAAGAGCAACAAATTCCCCTTGTTCTATTTTATATATATTTTACTAAAGGGAAATTACAGTGCCTTGCGAAAGTATTCGGCCCCCTTGAACTTTGCGACCTTTTGCCACATTTCAGGCTTCAAACATAAAGATATAAAACTGTATTTTTTGTGAAGAATCAACAACAAGTGGGACACAATCATGAAGTGGAACGACATTTATTGGATATTTCAAACTTTTTTAACAAATCAAAAACTGAAAAATTGGGCGTGCAAAATTATTCAGCCCCTTTACTTTCAGTGCAGCAAACTCTCTCCAGAAGTTCAGTGAGGATCTCTGAATGATCCAATGTTAACCTAAATGACTAATGATGATAAATACAATCCACCTGTGTGTAATCAAGTCTCTGTATAAATGCACCTGCACTGTGATAGTCTCAGAGGTCCGTTAAAAGCGCAGAGAGCATCATGAAGAACAAGGAACACTCCAGGCAGGTTTCGAGATCCTGTTGAGAAGAAGTTTAAAGCCGGATTTGGATACAAAAATATTTCCCAAGCTTTAAACATCCCAAGGAGCACTGTGCAAGCGATAATATTGAAATGGAAGGAGTATCAGACCACTGCAAATCTACCAAGACCTGGCCGTCCCTCTAAACTTTCAGCTCATACAAGGAGAAGACTGATCAGAGATGCAGCCAAGAGGCCCATGATCACTCTGGATGAACTGCAGAGATCTACAGCTGAGGTGGGAGACTCTGTCCATAGGACAACAATCAGTCGTATATTGCACAAATCTGGCCTTTATGGAAGAGTGGCAAGAAGAAAGCCATTTCTTAAAGAAATCCATAAAAAGTGTTGTTTAAAGTTTGCCACAAGCCACCTGGGAGACACACCAAACATGTGGAAGAAGGTGCTCTGGTCAGATGAAACCAAAATTGAACTTTTTGGCAACAATGCAAAACGTTATGTTTGGCGTAAAAGCAACACAGCTGAACACACCATCCCCACTGTCAAACATGGTGGTGGCAGCATCATGGTTTGGGCCTGCTTTTCTTCAGCAGGGACAGGGAAGATGGTTAAAATTAATGGGAAGATGGATGGAGCCAAATACAGGACCATTCTGGAAGAAAACCTGATGGAGTCTGCAAAAGACCTGAGACTGGGATGGAGATTTGTCTTCCAACAAGACAATGATCCAAAACATAAAGCAAAATCTACAATGGAATGGTTCAAAAATAAACATATCCAGGTGTTAGAATGGCCAAGTCAAAGTCCAGACCTGAATCCAATCGAGAATCTGTGGAAAGAACTGAAAACTGCTGTTCACAAATGCTCTCCATCCAACCTCACTGAGCTCGAGCTGTTTTGCAAGGAGGAATGGGAAAAAATGTCAGTCTCTCAATGTGCAAAACTGATAGAGACATACCCCAAGCGACTTACAGCTGTAATCGCAGCAAAAGGTGGCGCTACAAAGTATTAACTTAATGGGGCTGAATAATTTTGCACGCCCAATTTTTCAGTTTTTGATTTGTTAAAAAAGTTTGAAATATCCAATAAATGTCGTTCCACTTCATGATTGTGTCCCACTTGTTGTTGATTCTTCACAAAAAAATACAGTTTTATATCTTTATGTTTGAAGCCTGAAATGTGGCAAAAGGTCGCAAAGTTCAAGGGGGCCGAATACTTTCGCAAGGCACTGTATTTACATTGTCTATGTTATTCAGGGATGCACACATAAACACATGTGCGTGTATTCACACACACACACACACACACACACGCGCGCGCGCGCGCGCGTAAAGCCTGCAGGTTAAGTCCTTACATTATTCTGCCTGATCTTATTAGTACTCGTTCATTAATAACTGAGTTGCCTCCCGACAAATACAAGTAGATAACAGGGAGGAAGAGGCGCTGTGGGGGTGGGGGGAGGCTGTTCATGTCTGTGTGTAAGAATTTGATGGGGTTGTATGAGACAGAAGAATGTGTGATGTAGTGTGTGGGGTCAGTGTCTTTCCCAATGGTTAAATTGCCTACAATCAACTAAACCAAAATCAATCTTTCATTCAATGAACAGCTACAGCTAATTTAATCCGTCATGAGTGTTCAGTTCACTATACACACACGTGTGTGTATTACCAATGATCTGTTTGTTACATCCTGATCCTGATGAATGCAATACTACTTTATCACCACTAGATGCCAGACTGATGTCAGAAAATACCTTTGTGACTTCTATGTAACCCCTCTCCCTCTCTCTCCTCTCTCTCACTCACTCACTCTCAATTCAGTATAAAAAATCAATTTAAGGGCTTTATTGGCATGGAAAACACATGTTTACATTGCCAAAGAAAGCGAAATAGAAAATAAAAGAAGGTAAAATAAACAATAAAAAAAATGAACAGTGACATTACTCACAATGGTTCCTAAAGAATAAAGCCCTTTCAAATGTCATATTATCTATAAATAGTTAAAGTACAAAAGGTCAAATAAATAAACATACATTTGAGTTGTATTTACCATGGTGTTTGTTCTTCACTGGTTGCCCTTTTCTAGTTTGCTCTGTGTTTTTTTATTTTATTATTTTCAATGTGTCAAGTAATTATCTTTTTATTTTCTCATGATTTGGTTGGGTCTAATTGTGTTGCTGTCCTGGGGCTCTGCGGGGTGTGTTTGTGAACAGAGGCCCAGGACCAGCTTGCTTAGGGGGACTCTTCTCCAGGTTCATCTCTCTGTAGGTGATGGCTCTGTGGGGTGTGTTTGTGTTTGTGAACAGAGCCCCAGGACCAGCTTGCTTAGGGGGACTCTTCTCCAGGTTCATCTCTCTGTAGGTGATGGCTTTGTTATGGAAGGTTTGGGAATCGCTTCCTTTTAGGTGGTTGTAGAATTTAACATCCCTTTTCTGGATTTTGATAATTAGAGGGTATCAACCTAATTCTGCTCTGCATGCATTATTTGGTGTTCTACGTTGTACACTGAGGATAATTTGGCAGAGTTCTGCGTGCAGTCTCAATTTGGTGTTGGTCCCATTTTGTGAGTTTATGGTTGGTGAGTGGATGCCAGACCTCACAACCATTAAGGGCAACGGGTCCTATAAACTGATTCAAGTATTTTTAGCCAGATCCAAATTGGTACGTCTAATTTTATATTACTTTTGATGGCATTGAAGGCCCTTCTTGCCTTGTCTCTCAGATTGTTCACATCTTTGTGGAAGTTACCTGTGGCTCTGATGTTTAGGCCGAGGTATCTATACTTTGTGTGCTCTAGGGCAACATTGTCTAGAGGGAATTTGTGGTCCTGGCAACTGGACATTTTTTGGAACACCATTATTTAGTACTTACTGAGATTTACTGTCAGGGCTCAGGTCTGTCAGGGCCCAGGTCTGACAGAATCTGTGCAGAAGACCTAGGTGCTGCTGTAGGCCCTCCTTGGTTGGGGACAGAAGCACCAGATCATCAGCACACAGTAGACATTTGACTTCAGATTCTCTCTCTCTCACTCTCTGTAACTCAGTCAGTTGGTCAGATGGAGCATGGAAGAGATAGGATAGTAGATATCTGTCAAATGTTAAAGTATGAAACCACTAAACCATAACATTCTCAATTTCAGAACCTGCTTCTCTGGCTGTGTGTGCAGGCATGCATGTCTGTCACTGTGAGATGTATTGTCCTGTTAAAACCAGTCGGGTCGTTCAAAATTGATGTAGAAATTGGACCTTTATCCGTGTCTGAGGATGTCAGGATATGCTTCCAAAACCAGACACTAGGAGCAACAGTGAACACTACTGCCATCAAGTAGACTTGGGTTTTGGGTTCCCAAACTAGTTTGACCCACGACCCCATTTTGAAATCTCAAAATTCGAACAGTATTTCTGATTGTGTTCTCTACTCGCCATCATATTTTGTTAATGTGGGGCTATGACAGTCAATCGCAAATGAGTCTGACATAATGTATCTTATCTCACCACCACTAATGAGATGGGTGTGGCTTGATGCATGTCGCGGTAGGAGATTCTCAAATTCACGGGGCGTGGTTGACAGTGCGCACCTCATCTCTCCTGTCACGTCCAACCTGGATCGATAATAGTTTTTAATGCAGACGAGAGCACTGAATCAGTGTACAATGAGGATTAATGCTCGGAGGGAGACGGTACAGTATTCCCTTTGAGTCAGGTACCAAAACTCCTCCATAGTGATCCGTGAATGACAGCTCGATCAGCTGTTCGGTTTCCCTTACCAGCATGTCAACTGAGCCAGGATCACAGTCAAACAAATTTAGCTGATTTGGTCACTCAGCTATATAACTTTTGGGGTTTTCCCCTGCATGCCTGCTTTCAGTTCGTTCAATTTCCCAAATATGTCTGTTACACAGGCAAAGAGACACATTTTATTTTCACTACACAGAAAGTCAACAAAGTCTGTTTCTTACATACATTGTGAATAACAATAGTTCCTCTCTCAATTCGAAAAATCGCTCCAACGCCCTTGATAACCACCAAGCCTCTGTGTGAAATGGAACATTGTCCTTCTCTGATCTCATATCTCCACATAGTTTTGTGAACAGATGTGCCCGATATAGTTTACAATGGAAGTTACCTGCTGCACGTCTCCGAGTTCTGCGCTCAGATCTGTTGCCGCCAGCTGTTCTCTGTGTAGAGGAAGACACATTTATAACTAGAGTGCAGAGGCCTGTCCGCCGTCCCGCCATAGAGGAAGCCCCAATCGATCTTATGGAATCATTTTTTGTTGTTGTCAATGTTTCCACGCATACACACTGAACATCTCCTGTT
The DNA here is from genome assembly GCF_057628025.1 of Oncorhynchus mykiss. Lineage (NCBI taxonomy): Eukaryota > Metazoa > Chordata > Actinopteri > Salmoniformes > Salmonidae > Oncorhynchus > Oncorhynchus mykiss. The sequence goes on from NC_143045.1 coordinate 34,047,023, forward strand.
CCGTTTCATACACACTGAACATCTCCTGTTCTGTTTCATCCACACTGAACATCTCCTGTTCTGTTTCAACACACTGAACATCTCCAGTTCTGTTTCAACACACTGAACATCTCCTGTTCTGTTTCATGCACACTGAACATCTCCTGTTCTGTTTCAACACACTGAACATCTCCTGTTCTGTTTCAACACACTGAACATCTCCTGTTCTGTTTCATGCACACTGAACATCTCCTGTTCTGTTTCATGCACACTGAACATCTCCTGTTCTGTTTCAACACACTGAACATCTCCTGTTCTGTTTCATACACACTGAACATCTCCTGTTCTGTTTCATACACACTGAACATCTCCTGTTCTGTTTCATACACACTGAACATCTCCTGTTCTGTTTCAACACACTGAACATCTCCTGTTCTGTTTCAACACACTGAACATCTCCTGTTCTGTTTCAACACACTGAACATCTCCTGTTCTGTTTCATCACACTGAACATCTCCTGTTCTGTTTCATGCACACTGAACATCTCCTGTTCTGTTTCAACACACTGAACATCTCCTGTTCTGTTTCATCACACTGAACATCTCCTGTTCTGTTTCAACACACTGAACATCTCCTGTTCTGTTTCATCACACTGAACATCTCCTGTTCTGTTTCATACACACTGAACATCTCCTGTTCTGTTTCAACACACTGAACATCTCCTGTTCTGTTTCAACACACTGAACATCTCCTGTTCTGTTTCAACACACTGAACATCTCCTGTTCTGTTTCATCACACTGAACATCTCCTGTTCTGTTTCATGCACACTGAACATCTCCTGTTCTGTTTCAACACACTGAACATCTCCTGTTCTGTTTCAGCACACTGAACATCTCCTGTTCTGTTTCATACACACTGAACATCTCCTGTTCTGTTTCATCACACTGAACATCTCCTGTTCTGTTTCAGCACACTGAACATCTCCTGTTCTGTTTCAACACACTGAACATCTCCTGTTCTGTTTCAACACACTGAACATCTCCTGTTCCGTTTCATGCACACTGAACATCTCCTGTTCCGTTTCATACACACTGAACATCTCCTGTTCTGTTTCAGCACACTGAACATCTCCTGTTCTGTTTCAACACACTGAACATCTCCTGTTCTGTTTCAACACACTGAACATCTCCTGTTCTGTTTCAACACACTGAACATCTCCTGTTCTGTTTCAACACACTGAACATCTCCTGTTCTGTTTCAACACACTGAACATCTCCTGTTCTGTTTCAACACACTGAACATCTCCTGTTCTGTTTCAACACACTGAACATCTCCTGTTCTGTTTCAACACACTGAACATCTCCTGTTCTGTTTCAGCACACTGAACATCTCCTGTTCTGTTTCAGCACACTGAACATCTCCTGTTCTGTTTCAGCACACTGAACATCTCCTGTTCTGTTTCAGCACACTGAACATCTCCTGTTCTGTTTCAGCACACTGAACATCTCCTGTTCTGTTTCAGCACACTGAACATCTCCTGTTCTGTTTCATGCACACTGAACATCTCCTGTTCTGTTTCATGCACACTGAACATCTCCTGTTCTGTTTCAGCACACTGAACATCTCCTGTTCTGTTTCAACACACTGAACATCTCCTGTTCTGTTTCAGCACACTGAACATCTCCTGTTCCGTTTCATACACACTGAACATATCCTGTTCTGTTTCAACACACTGAACATCTCCTGTTCTGTTTCAACACACTGAACATCTCCTGTTCTGTTTCAACACACTGAACATCTCCTGTTCTGTTTCAGCACACTGAACATCTCCTGTTCTGTTTCAGCACACTGAACATCTCCTGTTCTGTTTCAGCACACTGAACATCTCCTGTTCTGTTTCAACACACTGAACATCTCCTGTTCTGTTTCAGCACACTGAACATCTCCTGTTCTGTTTCAACACACTGAACATCTCCTGTTCCGTTTCATACACACTGAACATCTCCTGTTCTGTTTCAACACACTGAACATCTCCTGTTCTGTTTCAGCACACTGAACATCTCCTGTTCTGTTTCATACACACTGAACATCTCCTGTTCTGTTTCAACACACTGAACATCTCCTGTTCTGTTTCAGCACACTGAACATCTCCTGTTCTGTTTCAACACACTGAACATCTCCTGTTCCGTTTCATACACACTGAACATCTCCTGTTCTGTTTCAACACACTGAACATCTCCTGTTCTGTTTCAGCACACTGAACATCTCCTGTTCTGTTTCAACACACTGAACATCTCCTGTTCCGTTTCATACACACTGAACATCTCCTGTTCTGTTTCAACACACTGAACATCTCCTGTTCTGTTTCAGCACACTGAACATCTCCTGTTCTGTTTCATACACACTGAACATCTCCTGTTCTGTTTCAACACACTGAACATCTCCTGTTCTGTTTCATGCACACTGAACATCTCCTGTTCTGTTTCATCACACTGAACATCTCCAGTTCTGTTTCATGCACACTGAACATCTCCTGTTCTGTTTCAACACACTGAACATCTCCTGTTCTGTTTCAGCACACTGAACATCTCCTGTTCTGTTTCAGCACACTGAACATCTCCTGTTCTGTTTCATGCACACTGAACATCTCCTCTTCTGTTTCAACACACTGAACATCTCCTGTTCTGTTTCAACACACTGAACATCTCCTGTTCTGTTTCATGCACACTGAACATCTCCTGTTCTGTTTCAACACACTGAACATCTCCTGTTCTGTTTCAGCACACTGAACATCTCCTGTTCTGTTTCATGCACACTGAACATCTCCTGTTCTGTTTCAACACACTGAACATCTCCTGTTCTGTTTCAGCACACTGAACATCTCCTGTTCTGTTTCATGCAAGGGAAATGTGAGACAGAACATCAATAGCATGAATAGCTTCCCCCGACATGTAGCGAACAAAAGTCAATGCATCTCGGCCCTCACAGCTAACGTCTATTTGGAGAGCATTTGGTGGGGAATTTATGAATCGTTCAATCAGTTTCCTCTTGTTTGTTAGCTATAGCATCAATTCTTAGTTTCACAGTGTTGTCTGACAAAGGTATTGATGTGAATTTCTGTGCCTCTGCCTCCCCACACATTCTTTTCACCGTATTGAGTCTGGGAATATCAAAGTCTCTGCAATAGTGTGTGGTTTCATAGCATAGTGGGGTAAGCCATTCACCGTGGGAATGATTCAAGTGCAACGGTCAAGTGTGGCCCTTTTCCACGATATAAGGGCGCTCACTGGTTGAATTTTAACTCTTGGATTTGAATCATTTTCATTTAGAGTTTTAAGGTTAACCACATTACAACGCTTTTGAGACACATGAGGTAGTCACCTGGAATGCATTTCAATTAATAAGTGTGCCTTGTTAAAAGTTGATTTGTTGAATTTCTTTCGTTCTTGGTATACAGGAGATAGCCCTTTTTGGTAAAAGACCAAGTCCATATTATGGCAAGAACAGCTCAAATAAGCAAAGAGAAATGACAGGCCATCGTTACTTAAAGACATGAAGGTCAGTCAAAAGAAATTTCCATCACCTCCTTGATTACCTGCCTATGTCACTCTCCTTTGGTTCCTTCCCTATATATGTCACTCCCTTTTGGTTCCTTCCCTATATACAGTGCCTTGCGAAAGTATTCGGCCCCCTTGAACTTTGCGACCTTTTGCCACATTTCAGGCTTCAAACATAAAGATATAAAACTGTATTTTTTTGTGAAGAATCAACAACAAGTGGGACACAATCATGAAGTGGAACGACATTTATTGGATATTTCAAACTTTTTTAACAAATCAAAAACTGAAAAATTGGGCGTGCAAAATTATTCAGCCCCTTTACTTTCAGTGCAGCAAACTCTCTCCAGAAGTTCAGTGAGGATCTCTGAATGATCCAATGTTGACCTAAATGACTAATGATGATAAATACAATCCACCTGTGTGTAATCAAGTCTCCGTATAAATGCACCTGCACTGTGATAGTCTCAGAGGTCCGTTAAAAGCGCAGAGAGCATCATGAAGAACAAGGAACACACCAGGCAGGTCCGAGATACTGTTGTGAAGAAGTTTAAAGCCGGATTTGGGTACAAAAAGATTTCCCAAGCTTTAAACATCCCAAGGAGCACTGTGCAAGCGATAATATTGAAATGGAAGGAGTATCAGACCACTGCAAATCTACCAAGACCTGGCCGTCCCTCTAAACTTTCAGCTCATACAAGGAGAAGACTGATCAGAGATGCAGCCAAGAGGCCCATGATCACTCTGGATGAACTGCAGAGATCTACAGCTGAGGTGGGAGACTCTGTCCATAGGACAACAATCAGTCGTATATTGCACAAATCTGGCCTTTATGGAAGAGTGGCAAGAAGAAAGCCATTTCTTAAAGATATCCATAAAAAGTGTTGTTTAAAGTTTGCCACAAGCCACCTGGGAGACACACCAAACATGTGGAAGAAGGTGCTCTGGTCAGACGAAACCAAAATTGAACTTTTTGGCAACAATGCAAAACGTTATGTTTGGCGTAAAAGCAACACAGCTGAACACACCATCCCCACTGTCAAACATGGTGGTGGCAGCATCATGGTTTGGGCCTGCTTTTCTTCAGCAGGGACAGGGAAGATGGTTAAAATTGATGGGAAGATGGATGGAGCCAAATACAGGACCCTTCTGGAAGAAAACCTGATGGAGTCTGCAAAAGACCTGAGACTGGGACGGAGATTTGTCTTCCAACAAGACAATGATCCAAAACATAAAGCAAAATCTACAATGGAATGGTTCAATAATAAACATATCCAGGTGTTAGAATGGCCAAGTCAAAGTCCAGACCTGAATCCAATCGAGAATCTGTGGAAAGAACTGAAAACTGCTGTTCACAAATGCTCTCCATCCAACCTCACTGAGCTCGAGCTGTTTTGCAAGGAGGAATGGGAAAAAATGTCAGTCTCTCGATGTGCAAAACTGATAGAGACATACCCCAAGCGACTTACAGCTGTAATCGCAGCAAAAGGTGGCGCTACAAAGTATTAACTTAAGGGGGCTGAATAATTTTGCACGCCCAATTTTTCAGTTTTTGATTTGTTAAAAAAGTTTGAAATATCCAATAAATGTCGTTCCACTTCATGATTGTGTCCCACTTGTTGTTGATTCTTCACAAAAAAATACAGTTTTATATCTTTATGTTTGAAGCCTGGAATGTGGCAAAAGGTTGCAAAGTTCAAGGGGGCCGAATACTTTCGCAAGGCACTTTCGCAAGAAACACATTTCTCCTGTCTGTCTGCCTCTTCAGTCCAGGGTGCATTGCATGGTGACATTGCGAAAGTCAGACTCCACTCTGTGAGGCACATCAATCTGCATGTTGAACATGGTGAGATTGTAGACTCCTAAAGTTGATAGTGCAGTTTGTTTAGGTGATTTTACAGCAAACTAGCAACTTCACATGCTGATATTGATTTTAGTATTATTGTGTGTAGCTACGTTTGCTAGCTAGCTACCTCATTAGCAAACCAACCACCACTGTGGAATTCGTATCAAACACGTGGTTTCCATGTGATTGATTCCATTCCATTGACTCCATTCCAGCCATTAATATGAGCCGTCAGAATCCTCCGCTGCTATCAACCTTATTAGAACGACAAAATATAACATCTGTTATCAATAAATATCATTCTCACTCAATTATAGGAATGTTTTTGGATGGATTTCTCCTTTAATGTTTTAATTATTCCAAACCATAACCCTTACTTGAACCATTCAAAATGAGTGCCTACACTTAACCCCTAACTTCTCCCTAACGAATGTTGACGTTTGGAGAACGTTATATAGAACGTCTAATTCTATAGCGAGACAGAGAGCTGTTAGCTGGGGTGATTCAAGCGAGTAACCAATGGTTGGATTCCAAACTGAAATCCCACTTCCCTGGATGGTAATGAGGACGAAGAGGACAATCCAGACACACACACACATACCACTGAATTAGGCCAATAAACATAGCTGTATTTACATCTGTGAGTTTGTCCTGGGCTAATAAGATGGAAACATGGAAGGCGTGGGATCAGAGGGGTTATTGGGAACTGTCTCATTGCCATTCTGGTCAGCAATCAAACTGTTTGTAGAGTCAGTGTTCCATGAAAACAAAATGCGCACACACACACAAGGATGTGTGGTCATAAACATACACACAGTTGGCACAAGTGGAGCGTATCGGTGTGTTTTTAAAGAGCAGCTGGTTCCAGCTGAGGAAGATCCAGTGACATTTAGCCACCGGCTGGGTTTAAAGGTTCACAGCTACACTGTTAACAAGACACACACACACGCACGCACGCACGCACGCACGCACACACACACACACACACACACACACACACACACACACACACACACACACACACACACACACACACACACACACACACACACACACACACACACACACACACACACACACACACACACACACACACACACACACACACACACAGGTCTGATTAGAGACTACACACAGGTCCTGTCCCATCCACCATCCGCGTACCTCATGCCCTACCATCCCCTGTCCAATAATTCATTCATATTCCAGCATTTTGTTCCGTCCAGCCAAGCCCCTAAAAGAAGAGATGGGTCATTCCACCAATTCGGTGCCTTTCCAGTGTAAAAACGTTTGATTTCACCTCATTTTAACATTCTGTCATGAAGAGCACATGTTCACCTCGTTAAAAAAAACATGTTTTCCCATCTCAAGAGGTTAAATAAATAAAATGACTCTAGTAAGTGCCTATTAAGTACCAAATAAGTTGACCGTAACAGGGTTGACCGTAACAGGGTTGACGATTTATTCTTAAATCAGCCATAAATCCCCTTGTGACAGGGGGAATGGACGTTTGTTGTGTGCAACAGGAAGGGGCAATTGAAGACATGCTTCACAATTTATTGATTTACTGTTAAAACATTTAGAGCCCGTCAATCTACGAGTAAGAGGGTTGACGCGTTATACTTGACCCGCTCAGTGTTCCACCACAGAACACCAGAAATGTCACGTACTTTTACACTTATGATTTGACTATTGACTGTAAGGAAGTGGATGGCTGCAAACTTTCTACTTTTAAACTCGGACAAAACAGAGATGCTTGTTCTAGGTCCCAAGAAACAAAGAGATCTTCTGTTGAATCTGACAATTAATCTTAATGGTTGTACAGTCGTCTCAAATAAAACTGTGAAGGACCTCGCCGTTACTCTGGACCCTGATCTCTCCTTTGAAGAACATATCAAGACCATTTCAAGGACAGATTTTTTCCATCTACGTAACATTGCAAAAATCAGAAACCTTCTGTCCAAAAATGATGCAGAAAAATGTATCCATGCTTTTGTCACTTCTAGGTTAGACTACTGCAATGCTCTACTTTCCGGCTACCCGGATAAAGGACTAAATAAACTTCAGTTAGTGCTAAATACGGCTGCTAGAACCAAAAAAATTTATCATATTACTCCAGTGCTAGCCTCTCTACACTGGCTTCCTGTCAAGGCAAGGGCTGATTTCAAGGTTTTACTGCTAACCTACAAAGCATTACATGGGCTTGCTCCTACCTATCTCTCCGATTTGGTCCTGCCGTACATACGTACGTACGCTACGGTCACAAGATGCAGGCCTCCTAATTGTCCCTAGAATTTCTAAGCAAACAGCGGGAGGCAGGGCTTTCTCCTATAGAGCTCAATTTTTATGGAACGGTCTGCCTACCCATGTAAGAGACGCAAACTCGGTCTCAACCTTTAAGTCTTTACTGAAGACTCATCTCTTCAGTGGGTCATATGATTGAGTGTAGTCTGGCCCAGGAGTGGGAAGGTGAACGGAAAGGCTCTGGAGCAACGAACCGCCCTTGCTGTCTCTGCCTGGCCGGTTCCCCTCTTTCCACTGGGATTCTCTGCCTCTAACCCTATTACAGGAGCTGAGTCACTGGCTTACTGGGGCTCTTTCATACCGTCCCTGGGAGGGGTGCGTCACCTGAGTGGGTTGAGTCACTGATGTGATCTTCCTGTCTGGGTTGGCGCCCCCCGTTGGGTTGGGCCGTGGCGGAGATCTTTGTGGGCTATACTCGGCCTATACTCGGCCTCAGGATGGTAAGTTGGTGGTTGAAGATATCCCTCTAGTGGTGTGGGGGCTGTGCTTTGGCAAAGTGGGTGGGGTTATATCCTTCCTGTTTGGCCCTGTCCGGGGGTGTCCTCGGATGGGGCCACAGTGTCTCCTGACCCCTCCTGTCTCAGCCTCCAGTATTTATGCTGCAGTAGTTTATGTGTCGGGGGGCTAGGGTCAGTTTGTTATATCTGGAGTACTTCTCCTGTCCTATTCGGTGTCCTGTGTGAATTTACGTGTGCTCTCTCTAATTCTCTCTTTCTCTCTTTCTTTCTCTCTCTCGGAGGACCTGAGCCCTAGGACCATGCCCCAGGACTACCTGACATGATGACTCCTTGCTGTCCCCAGTCCACCTGGCCGTGCTGCTGCTCTAGTTTCAACTGTTCTACCTTATTATTATTGGACCATGCTGGTCATTTATGAACATTTGAACATCTTGGCCATGTTTTGTTATAATCTCCACCCGGCACAGCCAGAAGATTACTGGCCACCCCTCAGAGCCTGGTTCCTCTCTAGGTTTCTTCCTAGGTTTTGGCCATTCTAGTGAGTTTTTCCTAGCCACTGTGCTTCTACACCTGCATTGCTTGCTGTTTGGGGTTTTAGGCTGGGTTTCTGTACAGCACTTTGAGATATCAGCTGATGTACGAAGGGCTTTATAAATAAATGTGATTTGATTTATTTCTTTTGAAATAAACATTTAAAAAGGAATGGTTTCACCACGTTAAAAAGGAATGGTTTCACCACATTAAAAAGGAATGGTTTCACCACATTAAAGGGAATGGTTTCACCACATTAAAAAGGAATTGTTTCACCACATTAAAAAGGAATGGTTTCACCACATTAAAAAGGAATGGTTTCACCACGTTAAAAAGGAATGGTTTCACCACATTAAAAAGGAATGGTTTCACCACATTAAAGGGAATGGTTTCACCACATTAAAAAGGAATGGTTTCACCACATTAAAGGGAATGGTTTCACCACATTAAAGGGAATGGTTTCACCACATTAAAAGGAATGGTTTCACCACATTAAAAAGGAATGGTTTCACCACATTAAAAAGGAATGGTTTCACCACATTAAAAAGGAATGGTTTCACCACATTAAAAAGGAATGGTTTCACCACATTAAAAAGGAATGGTTTCACCACATTAAAAAGGAATGGTTTCACCACATTAAAAAGGAATGGTTTCACCACATTAAAAAGGAATGGTTTCACCACGTTAAAAAGGAATGGTTTCACCACATTAAAGGGAATGGTTTCACCACATTAAAGGGAATGGTTTCACCACATTAAAAAGGAATGGTTTCACCACGTTAAAAAGGAATGGTTTCACCACATTAAAAAGGAATGGTTTCACCACATTAAAGGGAATGGTTTCACCACATTAAAGGGAATGGTTTCACCACGTTAAAAAGGAATGGTTTCACCACATTAAAAAGGAATGGTTTCACCACATTAAAGGGAATGGTTTCACCACATTAAAGGGAATGGTTTCACCACATTAAAAAGGAATGGTTTCACCACGTTAAAAAGGAATGGTTTCACCACATTAAAAAGGAATGGTTTCACCACATTAAAGGGAATGGTTTCACCACATTAAAGGGAATGGTTTCACCACGTTAAAAAGGAATGGTTTCACCACATTAAAAAGGAATGGTTTCACCACATTAAAGGGAATGGTTTCACCACGTTAAAAAGGAATGGTTTCACCACATTAAAGGGAATGGTTTCACCACATTAAAGGGAATGGTTTCACCACATTAAAGGGAATGGTTTCACCACGTTAAAAAGGAATGGTTTCACCACATTAAAAAGGAATGGTTTCACCACCTTAAAAAGGAATGGTTTCACCACGTTAAAAAGGAATGGTTTCACCACATTAAAGGGAATGGTTTCACCACATTAAAGGGAATGGTTTCACCACATTAAAGGGAATGGTTTCACCACATTAAAGGGAATGGTTTCACCACATTAAAAAGGAATGGTTTCACCACATTAAAAAGGAATGGTTTCACCACATTAAAAAGGAATGGTTTCACCACATTAAAAAGGAATGGTTTCACCACAGTAAAAAGGAATGGTTTCACCACGTTAAAAAGGAATGGTTTCACCACATTAAAAAGGAATGGTTTCACCACATTAAAAAGGAATGGTTTCACCACGTTAAAAAGGAATGGTTTCACCACATTAAAAAGGAATGGTTTCACCACATTAAAGGGAATGGTTTCACCACATTAAAGGGAATGGTTTCACCACGTTAAAAAGGAATGGTTTCACCACATTAAAAAGGAATGGTTTCACCACATTAAAGGGAATGGTTTCACCACGTTAAAAAGGAATGGTTTCACCACATTAAAGGGAATGGTTTCACCACATTAAAGGGAATGGTTTCACCACATTAAAGGGAATGGTTTCACCACGTTAAAAAGGAATGGTTTCACCACATTAAAAAGGAATGGTTTCACCACATTAAAAAGGAATGGTTTCACCACGTTAAAAAGGAATGGTTTCACCACATTAAAGGGAATGGTTTCACCACATTAAAGGGAATGGTTTCACCACATTAAAGGGAATGATTTCACCACATTAAAGGGAATGGTTTCACCACATTAAAAATGAATGGTTTCACCACATTAAAAAGGAATGGTTTCACCACATTAAAAAGGAATGGTTTCACCACATTAAAAAGGAATGGTTTCACCACATTAAAAAGGAATGGTTTCACCACGTTAAAAAGGAATGGTTTCACCACATTAAAAAGGAATGGTTTCACCACATTAAAAAGGAATGGTTTCACCACGTTAAAAAGGAATGGTTTCACCACATTAAAGGGAATGGTTTCACCACATTAAAGGGAATGGTTTCACCCCATTAAAGGGAATGGTTTCACCACATTAAAGGGAATGGTTTCACCACATTAAAAAGGAATGGTTTCACCACATTAAAAAGGAATGGTTTCACCACGTTAAAGGGAATGGTTTCACCACATTAAAAAGGAATGGTTTCACCACGTTAAAAAGGAATGGTTTCACCACATTAAAAAGGAATGGTTTCACCACGTTAAAAAGGAATGGTTTCACCACATTAAAAAGGAATGGTTTCACCACATTAAAGGGAATGGTTTCACCACATTAAAGGGAATGGTTTCACCACGTTAAAAAGGAATGGTTTCACCACATTAAAAAGGAATGGTTTCACCACATTAAAGGGAATGGTTTCACCACGTTAAAAAGGAATGGTTTCACCACATTAAAGGGAATGGTTTCACCACATTAAAGGGAATGGTTTCACCACATTAAAGGGAATGGTTTCACCACGTTAAAAAGGAATGGTTTCACCACATTAAAAAGGAATGGTTTCACCACATTAAAAAGGAATGGTTTCACCACGTTAAAAAGGAATGGTTTCACCACATTAAAGGGAATGGTTTCACCACATTAAAGGGAATGGTTTCACCACATTAAAGGGAATGGTTTCACCACATTAAAGGGAATGGTTTCACCACATTAAAAAGGAATGGTTTCACCACATTAAAAAGGAATGGTTTCACCACATTAAAAAGGAATGGTTTCACCACATTAAAAAGGAATGGTTTCACCACATTAAAAAGGAATGGTTTCACCACGTTAAAAAGGAATGGTTTCACCACATTAAAAAGGAATGGTTTCACCACATTAAAAAGGAATGGTTTCACCACGTTAAAAAGGAATGGTTTCACCACATTAAAAAGGAATGGTTTCACCACATTAAAGGGAATGGTTTCACCACATTAAAGGGAATGGTTTCACCACGTTAAAAAGGAATGGTTTCACCACATTAAAAAGGAATGGTTTCACCACATTAAAGGGAATGGTTTCACCACGTTAAAAAGGAATGGTTTCACCACATTAAAGGGAATGGTTTCACCACATTAAAGGGAATGGTTTCACCACATTAAAGGGAATGGTTTCACCACATTAAAGGGAATGGTTTCACCACATTAAAGGGAATGGTTTCACCACATTAAAGGGAATGGTTTCACCACATTAAAAAGGAATGGTTTCACCACATTAAAAAGGAATGGTTTCACCACATTAAAAAGGAATGGTTTCACCACATTAAAAAGGAATGGTTTCACCACATTAAAGGGAATGGTTTCACCACGTTAAAAAGGAATGGTTTCACCACATTAAAAAGGAATGGTTTCACCACATTAAAAAGGAATGGTTTCACCACGTTAAAAAGGAATGGTTTCACCACATTAAAGGGAATGGTTTCACCACATTAAAGGGAATGGTTTCACCACATTAAAGGGAATGGTTTCACCACATTAAAGGGAATGGTTTCACCACATTAAAAAGGAATGGTTTCACCACATTAAAAAGGAATGGTTTCACCACGTTAAAGGGAATGGTTTCACCACATTAAAAAGGAATGGTTTCACCACGTTAAAAAGGAATGGTTTCACCACATTAAAAAGGAATGGTTTCACCACATTAAAAAGGAATGGTTTCACCACATTAAAGGGAATGGTTTCACCACATTAAAGGGAATGGTTTCACCACATTAAAAAGGAATGGTTTCACCACATTAAAAAGGAATGGTTTCACCACGTTAAAGGGAATGGTTTCACCACATTAAAAAGGAATGGTTTCACCACGTTAAAAAGGAATGGTTTCACCACATTAAAAAGGAATGGTTTCACCACATTAAAGGGAATGGTTTCACCACATTAAAGGGAATGGTTTCACCACATTAAAGGGAATGGTTTCACCACATTAAAAAGGAATGGTTTCACCACATTAAAAAGGAATGGTTTCACCACGTTAAAGGGAATGGTTTCACCACATTAAAGGGA
>NC_143045.1:34065000-34092500 GCF_057628025.1 Oncorhynchus mykiss
AACTTGCCTACCTGGTTAAATAAAGGTGAAATAAAAATACGTTTAAAAAATCACTGTTATTTTCCACTCTGAACGAGAGCAGAGCGATTGCTGGAAAAAAACGAGTGAAATCACCTTCCTCAAATTGTTCCAGAGATACATGCTGTGGAGATACACCGGGCAAGAAAGCACACTCACACTTTCTGTTTCACACACTCACACTTCCTGTTTCACACATACAGTCTCATACAGTCTCAATTCATGCACATGTATGGTCTGTCTGTACTCTTAACAGTCCCTGAAGAATTTCCGTCTCACAACGATCAGGTAAAATGACAGAGGAGATTTTAGAGAGAAAAGACTAAAACACCAATACAGATATAGATCCTATCAGATATTCAAGCAATCTATCAATATTAGATGTTATTTTGACTATCACTCAATCAAACAGACACACACACAAATGCATGTTGCCCCTTAGTCTTGGTGTTTCTGTTTACTGTGGCACCTATATGTAGCTATCGAGCCCTGATGAACCCAACCCATCCTCTCTCCTTCTGCCACCTCTCCCTTACCCTTTCTCTTCCTCCTCTCTTCCTCCTCTATTCCTCCTCTCTTCCTCCACCCTTCCTCCTCCCTTCCTCCTCTATTCTTCCTCTCTTCCTCCTCTCTTCCTCCTCTATTCCTCCTCTCTTCATCCTCTCTTCCTCCTCCCTTCCTCCACCCTTCCTCCTCTCTTCCTCCTCTATTCCTCCTATCTTCTTCCTCTCTTCATCCTCTCTTCATCCTCTCTTCCTCCACCCTTCCTCCTCCCTTCCTCCTCTCTTCCTCCTCTATTCCTCCTCTCTTCTTCCTCTCTTCATCCTCTCTTCATCCTCTCTTCCTCCACCCTTCCTCCTCCCTTCCTCCTCTATTCTTCCTCTCTTCATCCTCTCTTCCTCCTCTCTTTCTCCTATCTTCATCCTCTCTTCCTCCTCTCCTACTCCACTCTTCCTCCTCTCTTCCTCCTCTCTTCTTGCTCTCTATCCCTTTTACATCAGAGTTACTCACCCTGTCTCGACCTATCAATCACATCTGTAACATCCTATATTGTTCTCCTCCCTCTATCCCTTCCTCTCCTCTCCTCCTTCTCTCTCTGTCAGTAGGTAAAGTGCCGGTAATGCTGTAATATGTCTGCTGAGGCTCTTCACATCTGATTGGACCTACTGTGAGAAGAGGAAAGGAGAAATGGTGTGTTTGTTGTCCCCCACCATGATGACTGTGTGTCTGTCTCCATCCGTCCGTCCGTTAGTTTGTACGTTAGTCACACGCGATATCTCAGACAGCACTGGCACGGTTTTCACCAAACTTGGGTGAATGATTCGTCTTGCCATAGAGTTCCGGCATTTATAAATAACACTGATTGGTGGCATGATGGTGGCGCTATAACAAGTGATTGAAAATGGAAACTTTGAAAGGTCACGCACCTCACCCCATTTCACCTAAAGTCATGAGGTCCCTCTCCTCAAACGGAACTACAGGAGCACAAAACCCATAGGCTATATTACTGCCTCCTACAGAAGCACAAAACGTGTAGGCTACATTACTGCCTCCTACAGGAGCACAAAACCTGTCTGCTACATTACTGCCTCCTACAGAAGCACAAAACCTGTAGGCTACATTACTGCCTCCTACAGGAGCACAAAACCTGTAGGCTACATTACTGCCTCCTACAGGAGCACAAAACCTGTAGGCTACATTACTGCCTCCTACAGGAGCACAAAACCCATAGGCTACATTACTGCCTCCTACAGGAGCACAAAACCTGTCTGCTACATTTCAAGCTGTCTTTGAAAAGCCAGTCAGGTCAAAAGCTTATGTCTTAATTAAAGGGGAGGGTTGTATTTTGAGACAGGATTTAATTTGGAAATGAGCCAGTAGGTAGAGGGGTAACCTAGATTGTCAAATTATCTGAATGGTAATGATTACTTTTATTTTGTAAAGTGGTTTCTTGCATCACATAACATAACACAATACAATTCAATTTACAGTCACCTTTTTGGCCCATGGTGTTACAGACCAAGTAAAACATTATTAATTAATACCAAGTCCTTCATAATGTAAAAACGTTTTTAAAAGTGCAATGTAGTCCTGCATTGAACACCATGCATAGACAGACTACTGTAGTCCTGTGCTGAACACCACATATAGACAGACTACTGTAGTCCTGTACTGAACACCACATACAGACAGACTACTGTAGTCCTGTACTGAACACCACATATAGACAGACTACTGTAGTCCTGTGCTGAACACCACATATAGACAGACTACTGTAGTCCTGTACTGAACACCACATACAGACAGACTACTGTAGTCCTGTACTGAACACCACATACAGACAGACTACTGTAGTCCTGTACTGAACACCACATACATACAGACTACTGTAGTCCTGTACTGAACACCACATACAGACAGACTACTGTAGTCCTGTACTGAACACCACATACAGACAGACTACTGTAGTCCTGTGCTGAACACCACATACAGACAGACTACTGTAGTCCTGTACTGAACACCACATAGAGACAGACTACTGTAGTCCTGCATTGAACACCACATACAGACAGACTACTGTAGTCCTGTGCTGAACACCACATAGACAAACTACTGTAGTCCTGTACTGAACACCACATACAGACAGACTACTGTAGTCCTGTACTGAACACCACATAGACAGACTACTGTAGTCCTGCATTGAACACCACATACAGACAGACTACTGTAGTCCTGTACTGAACACCACATAGACAGACTACTGTAGTCCTGTACTGAACACCACATACAGACAGACTACTGTAGTCCTGTACTGAACACCACATATGGACAGACTACTGTAGTCCTGTACTGAACACCACATACAGACAGACTACTGTAGTCCTGTACTGAACACCACATACAGACAGACTACTGTAGTCCTGTACTGAACACCACATACAGACAGACTACTGTAGTCCTGTACTGAACACCACATATAGACAGACTACTGTAGTCCTGTACTGAACGCCACATACAGACAGACTACTGTAGTCCTGTACTGAACACCACATACAGACAGACTACTGTAGTCCTGTACTGAACACCACATATAGACAGACTACTGTAGTCCTGTACTGAACGCCACATACAGACAGACTACTGTAGTCCTGCATTGAATTGCAAAGAGTAGTGGGACAAAATCCCTCCTGAGATGTGTGCAAACCTGGTGGCCAACTACAAGAAACGTCTGACCTCTGTGACCTCTGTGATTGCCAACAAGGGTTCTGCCACCAAGTCATGTTTTGCAGAGGGGTCAAATATATTTGACCCCTCTTATTTCCCTCATTAAAATACAAATCAATTTATAACATTTTTTACATGCGTTTTTCTTAATTTTTATGTTGTTATTCTGTCTCTCACTGTTCAAATAAACCTACCATTAAAATTATAGACTGATCATTTCTTTATCAGTGGGCAAACGTACAAAATCAGCCGGGGATGAAATACTTTCCCCCCTCACTGTAGGATACTGTAGTCCTGTATTGAACACCACATATAGGCTACTGTAGGCTATATCATAGAAATCAAAGGCTATTTCCAATGTTAGGTGATTTGCTCCATTGGTTTTGTTGGTAGTCCTACATTATGCTCCAATAGCCACAAAAGCCTGTTGGCTACTGTCTAAAACTGTAAAGGTAGAGCCTGTTGGCTACTGTCTAAAACTGTAAAGGTAGAGCCTGTTGGCTACTGTCTAAAACTGTAAAGGTAGAGCCTGTTGGCTACTGACTAAAACTGTAAAGGTACAGCCTGTTGGCTACTGTCTAAAAATGTAAAGGTACAGCCTGTTGGCTACTGTCTAAAACTGTAAAGGTACAGCCAGTTGGCTACTGTCTAAAACTGTAAAGGTAGAGCCTGTTGGCTACTGTCTAAAACTGTAAAGGTACAGCCTGTTGGCTACTGTCTAAAACTGTAAAGGTACAGCCTGTTGGCTACTGTCTAAAACTGTAAAGGTACAGCCTGTTGGCTACTGTCTAAAACTGTAAAGGTACAGCCTGTTGGCTACTGTCTAAAACTGTAAAGGTACAGCCTGTTGGCTACTTTCTAAAACTGTAAAGGTACAGCCTGTTGGCTACTGTCGAAAACTGTAAAGGTACAGCCTGTTGGCTACTGTCTAAAACTGTAAAGGTACAGCCTGTTGGCTACTGTCTAAAACTGTAAAGGTACAGCCTGTTGGCTACTGTCTAAAACTGTAAAGGTACAGCCTGTTTGCTACTGTCTAAAACTGTAAAAGTACAGCCTGTTGGCTACTGTCTAAAACTGTAAAGGTACAGCCTGTTGGCTACTGTCTAAAACTGTAAAGGTACAGCCTGTTGGCTACTGTCTAAAACTGTAAAGGTAGAGCCTGTTGGCTACTGTCTAAAACTGTAAAGGTACAGCCTGTTGGCTACTGTCTAAAACTGTAAAGGTAGAGCCTGTTGGCTACTGTCTAAAACTGTAAAGGTACAGCCTGTTGGCTACTGTCTAAAACTGTAAAGGTACAGCCTGTTGGCTACTGTCTAAAACTGTAAAAGTACAGCCTGTTGGCTACTGTCTAAAACTGTAAAGGTACAGCCTGTTGGCTACTGTCTAAAACTGTAAAGGTACAGCCTGTTGGCTACTGTCTAAAACTGTAAAGGTACAGCCTGTTGGCTACTGTCTAAAACTGTAAAGGTACAGCCTGTTGGCTACTGTCTAAAATTGTAAAGGTACAGCCTGTTGGCTACTGTCTAAAACTGTAAAGGTACATTCTGTTGGCTACTGTCTAAAACTGTAAAGGTAGAGCCTGTTGGCTACTGTCTAAAACTGTAAAGGTACAGCCTGTTGGCTACTGTCTAAAACTGTAAAGGTACAGCCTGTTGGCTACTATCTAAAACTGTAAAGGTAGAGCCTGTTGGCTACTTTCTAAAACTGTAAAGGTACAGCCTGTTGGCTACTGTCTAAAACTGTAAAGGTACAGCCTGTTGGCTACTGTCTAAAACTGTAAAGGTAGAGCCTGTTGGCTACTTTCTAAAACTGTAAAGGTACAGCCTGTTGGCTACTGTCTAAAACTGTAAAGGTACAGCCTGTTGGCTACTTTCTAAAACTGTAAAGGTAGAGCCTGTTGGCTACTGTCTAAAACTGTAAAAGTACAGCCTGTTGGCTACTGTCTAAAACTGTAAAGGTACAGCCTGTTGGCTACTGTCTAAAACTGTAAAGGTACAGCCTGTTGGCTACTGTCTAAAACTGTAAAGGTACAGCCTGTTGGCTACTGTCTAAAACTGTAAAGGTACAGCCTGTTGGCTACTGTCTAAAACTGTAAAGGTACAGCCTGTTGGCTACTGTCTAAAACTGTAAAGGTACATCCTGTTGGCTACTGTCTAAAACTGTAAAGGTAGAGCCTGTTGGCTACCTTTTATCTGAGATGCAATAAAACATATCACCTTTTATCTGAGATGCAATAAAAAATATCACATTTTATCAGAGATATCTCCTTCACCCCTCTCTTTCTCTCTCTCTTTCTCCCCCCATCTCTTTCTCTCTCTTTCTCCCCCCATCTCTTTGTCTCTCTCTTTCACCCCCTATCTCTTTCTATCTCTCTTTCACCCCCATATCTTTCTCTCTCTCTTTCACCCCCTATATCTTTCACCCCTATCTCTTTCTCTCTCTCTTTCTCCCCCATCTCTTTCTCTCTCTTTTTCACCCCCTATCTCTTTCTCCCCCCCATCTCTTTCTCCCCCCATCTCTTTCTCTCTCTCTTTCTCCCCCATCTCTTTCTCCCCCCATCTCTTTCACCCCTATCTCTTTCTCTCTCTCTTTCTCCCCCCATCTCCTTCACCCCTATATCTTTCTCTCTCTCTTTCTCCCCCATCTCTTTCTCCCCCCCATCTCTTTCTCTCTCTCTTTCACCCCCTATCTATTTCTCCCCCCATCTTTCTCTCTCTCTTTCACCCCCCATCTTTTTCTCTGTCTCTTTCACCCCCTATCTCTTTCCCCCCCATCTCTTTCTCTCTCTCTTTCACCCCCATCTCTTTCTCTCTCTTTCTCCCCCCATCTCTTTCTCTCTCTTTCACCCCCCATCTCTTTCTCTGTCTCTTTCACCCCCTATCTCTTTCCCCCCCATCTCTTTCTCTCTCTCTTTCACCCCCATCTCTTTCTCTCTCTTTCACCCCTATCTCTTTCTCTCTCTCTTTCTCCCCCATCTCTTTCTCTCTCTCTTTCACCCCCTATCTCTTTCACCCCCTATCTCTTTCTCTCTTTCTTTCTCCCCCCATCTCTTTCTCTCTCTCTTTCACCCCTATCTCTTTCTCTCTCTCTTGCTCCCCCCACCTCCTTCACCCCTATCTCTTTCTCTCTCTCTTTCTCCCCCCCATCTCTTTCTATCTCTCTTTCACCCCCTATCACTTTCTCTCTCTCTTTCACCCCCTATCTCTTTCTCCCCCATCTCTTTCTCCCCCCATCTCTTTCTCTCTCTCTTTCACCCCCTATCTCTTTCTCCCCCCATCTTTCTCTCTCTCTTTCACCCCCATATCTTTCTCTGTCTCTTTCACCCCCATCTCTTTCTCCCCCATCTCTTTCTCTCTCTCTTTCACCCCCCATCTTTCTCTCTCTCTTTCACCCCCCATCGCTTTCTCTGTCTCTTTCACCCCTATCTCTTTCTCCCCCATCTCTTTCTCTCTCTCTTTCACCCCCATCTCTTTCTCTCTCTTTCTCCCCCAATCTCTTTCTCTCTCTCTTTCACCCCCTATCTCTTTCTCTCTCTCTTTCACCCCCATCTCTTTCTCTCTCTTTCTCTCTCTCTTTCACCCCCTATCTCTTTCTCTCTCTCTTTCACCCCCATATCTTTCTCTCTCTTTCTCCCCCATCTCTTTCTCTCTCTTTCTCCCCCCATCTCTTTCTCTCTCTCTTTCACCCCTATCTCTTTCTCTCTCTCTTTCTCCCCCCATCTCTTTCTCTCTCTCTTTCACCCCCTATCTCTTTCTCCCCTCATCTCTTTCACCCCCTATCTCTTTCTCTCTCTCTTTCTCCCCCAATCTCTTTCTCTGTCTCTTTCAACCCCTATCTCTTTCTCCCCCATCTCTTTCTCTCTCTCTTTCACCCCCAATCTCTTTCTCTCTCTCTTTCACCCCTTCTCTTTCTCCCCCCATCTCTTTCTCCCCCATCTCTTTCTCTCTCTCTCTTTCACCCCCTATTTCTTTCACCCCATCTCTTTCTCCCCCATCTCTTTCTCTCTCTTTCTCCCGCATCTCTTTCACCCCATCTATTTCTCTCTCTTTCACCCCCCATCTCTTTCTCTCTCTCTTTCACCTCCCCATCTCTTTCTCTCTCTCTTTCACCCCCTATCTCTTTCTCCCTGTCTCTTTCACCTCCCCATCTCTTTCTATCTCTCTTTCACCCCCCATCTCTTTCTCTCTCTCTCTTTCACCCCCCATCTCTTTCTCCCCCATCTCTTTCTCTCTCTCTTTCACCCCCATCTCTTTTACCACCCCCATCTCTTTCTCTCCATTATCTTATGTTTTAAATCTATTCTCATTAGTTTGTATTCGGCTCGGATGGCTAGTCATTTAAAGGGCTGCCAAGAGGGATTTACCGGGAGCCCTGCTGCACGGCGGCCGGCCCGCCCGCCCGCCCTCGTCCCCCGCTCCGTTAACCTGCACAGGGTAATCAGGCTAGACATCTGGGCAGCGTAGCTCTACCGGGTCACACCAACTGAGCATCCTAATGACCTGCTATTTATTCCCTTCTTACTGGGAGCATCACAAACAGCTTCTATCTATCTATCTATCTATCTATCTATCTATCTATCTATCTATCTATCTATCTATCTATCTATCTATCTATCTACAGTGCCTTGCAAAAGTATTCGGCCCCCTTGAACTTTGCGACCTTTTGCCACATTTCAGGCTTCAAACATAAATATATAAAACTGTATTTTTTTGTGAAGAATCAACAACAAGTGGGACACAATCATGAAGTGGAACAACATTTATTGGATATTTCAAACTTTTTTAACAAATTAAAAACTGAAAAATTGGGCGTGCAAAATTATTCAGCCCCTTTACTTTCAGTGCAGCAAACTCTCTCCAGAAGTTCAGTGAGGATCTCTGAATGATCCAATGTTGACCTAAATGACTAATGATGATAAATACAATCCACCTGTGTGTAATCAAGTCTCCGTATAAATTCACCTGCACTGTGATAGTCTCAGAGGTCCGTTAAAAGCGCAGAGAGCATCATGAAGAACAAGGAACACACCAGGCAGGTCCGAGATACTGTTGTGAAGAAGTTTAAAGCCAGATTTGGATACAAAAAGATTTCCCAAGCTTTAAACATCCCAAGGAGCACTGTGCAAGCGATAATATTGAAATGGAAGGAGTATCAGACCACTGCAAATCTACCAAGACCTCGCCGTCCCTCTAAAC
The DNA here is from genome assembly GCF_057628025.1 of Oncorhynchus mykiss. NCBI lineage: Eukaryota > Metazoa > Chordata > Actinopteri > Salmoniformes > Salmonidae > Oncorhynchus > Oncorhynchus mykiss. The sequence continues at coordinate 34,073,439 of NC_143045.1, forward strand.
TTTCAGCTCATACAAGGAGAAGACTGATCAGAGATGCAGCCAAGAGGCCCATGATCACTTTGGATGAACTGCAGAGATCTACAGCTGAGGTGGGAGACTCTGTCCATAGGACAACAATCAGTCATATATTGCACAAATCTGGCCTTTATGGAAGAGTGGCAAGAAGAAAGACATTTCTTAAAGATATCCATAAAAAGTGTAGTTTAAAGTTTGCCACAAGCCACCTGGGAGACACACCAAACATGTGGAAGAAGGTGCTCTGGTCAGATGAAACCAAAATGTAACTTTTTGGCAACAATGCAAAATGTTATGTTTGGCGTAAAAGCAACACAGCTCATCACCCTGAACACTGTCAAACATGGTGGTGGCAGCATCATGGTTTGGGCCTGCTTTTCTTCAGCAGGGACAGGGAAGATGGTTCAAATTGATGGGAAGATGGATGGAGCCAAATACAGGACAATTCTGGAAGAAAACCTGATGGAGTCTGCAAAAGACCTGAGACTGGGACGGAGATTTGTCTTCCAACAAGACAATGATCCAAAACATAAAGCAAAATCTACAATGGAATGGTTCAAAAAGAAACATATCCAGGTGTTAGAATGGCCAAGTCAAAGTCCAGACCTGAATCCAATCGAGAATCTGTGGAAAGAACTGAAAACTGCTGTTCACAAATGCTCTCCATCCAACCTCACTGAGCTCGACCTGTTTTGCAAGGAGGAATGGGAAAAAATTTCAGTCTCTCGATGTGCAAAACTGATAGAGACATACCCCAAGCGACTTACAGCTGTAATCGCAGCAAAAGGTGGCGCTACAAAGTATTAACTTAAGGGGGCTGAATAATTTTGCACGCCCAATTTTTCAGTTTTTGATTTGTTAAAAAAGTTTGAAATATCCAATAAATGTCGTTCCACTTCATGATTGTGTCCCATTTGTTGTTGATTCTTCACAAAAAAATACAGTTTTATATCTTTATGTTTGAAGCCTGAAATGTGGCAAAAGGTCGCAAAGTTCAAGGGGGCCGAATACTTTCGCAAGGCACTGTATCTACTTCTTACTGAGAGCATCACAACAGCTTCTATCTATATATCTACTTCTTACTGAGAGCATCACAACAGCTTCTATCTCAAAGTAAGAAGCCAGAGACCTACCACGCTTCATTCAGTTGTAAACAGTCTTATTACTCTGCAGGGCTAACACTGATTGAAGCTGAATCTCTTCTAGCTGAATATCTCCTTATAAGGAACTGGATGAGCTCACAAACAAGACACACACAAACACATGAATGTATGCACGTGTGCATACAAGCACAAACACATGAACGCATGCACGCGTGCATACAAACACAAACACATGAACGCATGCACGCGTGCATGCAAGCAAATACACATGAACGCATGCACGCTTGCATTCAAACACATGTACGCATGCACACGTGCATACAAACACAAACACATGCACGCGTGCATACCCACACACCTCTCAGATGAGAAGAAGCTCTCTCCTGTGACAGGCAGAGGACACTAGAGTAGGGTGCCCAGGCGGAGTGACGCCAACCCCCTGGCACTAAATCAAAGCATTAGGGAAGAAAGAAGGCATGAAAGAGAGAGATGAGTGTGATATTCAGGCGGAGCATATGGGCTGTATGAGGGGGACAGCTGTTTCTGGAGGGAGGGCATGCAGACTTCCTGTTGGTGGCTTCCTTGTCCGTCTGACATTGCGTTCCTCTAGTGAGTAGCAGGACAGATATTTCCAGATGGTGTGATGCAGGCTAATGGGGTGGTGGTGCTATAGTGAATGGTGCACTGTCTAAACTGTTCCCTCACTACAACCCCAAAAGGCCCACAGCTCCTGAGAGAAAATTCTGACTGTGTCGCTATAGTCCTAGTGTTGCCGGGGGATACAGACACCACAGAGATCCGGGCTCCAGAACCAAGATAGCCAATAAAGACTCACAAACAAAGAATTACCCAGCGTCCCACGGGGTAAGGCGAGACAGACAAGGCATCAATGACACAGCTGTGGAGGTGGAAGTAGGTCGATACTCTCTCCTTCATTTGGATACTCCTCCTCTGTCTCTCCTCCATTTTGCGTGTTCTCCCCTCCTGATGCAGGGATCGATGGAAGGATCGCAGCAGGAGCAAGGTTTCACAACGACACGCTGACACTGTCTGGACATTAGTTTAACAACGCTCCTCCCTCCCTCTCTCTGCTGCTGTCTCTCATTCTCCTCTCTCTCTCTCCTGTCTCTCTCTCGCTCTCTCTCTATCTCTCTCTCTCTCTCTCTCTCTCTCTCTCCCGTCTCTCTTTTTATCTCTCTCTTTGTCTCTTTCTCCTGTCTCTCCCTCTCTCCTGTCTCTCTCTCTCTCCTCTCTCTCACTCTTTCTCTCTCTCTCACTCTTTGTCTCTCTCTCACTATTTCTCTCTCTCTCTCCCTCTTTCTCTGTCTCTCTCTGTCTTTCTCTCTCCTCTCTCCTCTCTCTCTCTCTCTCTCCTGTCTCTCCTGTCTCTCTCTCTCTCTTTCTCTCTCTCTCTGTCTCTCTCTCTATGTCTCTCTCTCTCTTTCTCTCTCACTCTTTCTTTCTCTCTCTCCTCTCTCTCTCACTCTTTCTCTCTCTCTCACTCTTTCTCTCTCTCACTCTTTCTCTGTCTCTCTCTACTCTCTCCTGTCTCTCTCTCTCTCTCTTTCTCTCACTCTTTCTCTCTCTCTCCTCTCTCTCTCACTCTTTCTCTCTCTCTCACTATTTCTCTCTCTCTCACTCTTTCTCTCTCTCACTCTTTCTCTGTCTCTCTCTACTCTCTCCTGTCTCTCTCTCTCTCTCTTTCTCTCACTCTTTCTCTCTCTCTCCTCTCTCTCTCACTCTTTCTCTCTCTCACTCTTTCTCTGTCTCTCTCTCTGTCTCTCTCTCTGTCTCTCTCTCCTCTCTCCTGTCTCTCTCTCTCCTGTCTCTCTTTTTCTCTCTCTCTTTGTCTCTTTTTCCTGTCTCTCTCTCTCCTGTCTCTCTCTCTCACTCTTTCTCTGTCTCTCTCTCTCCTCTCTCCTGTCTCTCTCTCTCTCCTGTCTCTCTCTCTCCTGCCTCTCTCTCTCTATGTCTCTCTCTCTCTGTCTCTCTCTCTCTTTCTCTCTCTCTCACTCTTTCTCTCTCTCTGTCTCTCTCTCTGTGTCTCTCTCTCTCTCCTCTCTCTCTCTCTCTCTCTCTCTCTCCTCTCTCTCTCGCTCCCCATCTCTCTCTAATCTGAAAAGATTAGTGTCGTCTGGGGCATCACATGTTGTTATGTGCTGTTGCTTATTCTCTCTCAGAATTACAATACATCACTGTGTGGTCAGACAGACAGAGACCAGTCTCTAATATTACAATAAATCACTGTGTGGTCAGACAGACAGAGACCAGTCTCTAATATTACAATAAATCACTGTGTGGTCAGACAGACAGAGACCAGTCTCTAATATTACAATACATCACTGTGTGGTCAGACAGACAGAGACCAGTCTCTAATATTACAATACATCAATGTGTGGTCAGACAGACAGAGACCAGTCTCTAATATTACAATAAATCACAGTGTGGTCAGACAGACAGAGACCAGTCTCTAATATTACAATAAATCACTGTGTGGTCAGACAGACAGAGACCAGTCTCTAATATTACAATACATCACTGTGTGGTCAGACAGACAGAGACCAGTCTTTAATATTACAGACAGAGAGAGAGGAATGGGATTCTGTACGGCATCGAGCTGCAATACAGAAATACATTTATCAGATTTATTTCTGTGGGTTACAGAAGCAGCCAGACAGAAACAGAACGGCTACATCCCAAATTGTACTCTATTCCCTATTTAGTGCACTACGTTTGACTAGCTCCCTATAGGCCTTGGTTAAAAGTTGTGCACTAAATAGGGAAAAGGGTGTCATTTGTGGGTATGAGTGTGGGTATGAGGGATGCGGGTAGATATTAGGGGTGAGGATGAGTATGAGTGGTGAGTATGAGGGGTGAGTATGAGGGGTGAGTATGAGGGGTGAGTATGAGGTGTGAGGATGAGTATGAGGGGTGAGTATGAGGGGTGAGTATGCGTGGTGAGTATGAGGTGTGAGGGTGAGTATGAGTATGAGGGGTGAGTATGAGTGGTGAGTATGAGGGGTGAGTATGAGGTGTGAGGGTGAGTATGAGGGGTGAGTATGAGCGGTGAGTATGAGGGGTGAGTATGATTGATGAGTATGAGGGGTGAGTTTGAGGGGTGAGTATGAGGGGTGAGGGTTAGTATGAGGGGTGAATATGAGGGGTGAGTATGATTGATGAGTATGAGGGGTGAGTTTGAGGGGTGAGTATGAGGGGTGAGGGTTAGTATGGGGGGTGAGTATGAGGGGTGAGTATGAGGTGTGAGGGTGAGTATGAGGGGTGCATATGAGGGGTGATGGTGGGCATGAGGGTTGAGTATGATTATGAGGGGTGAGTATAAGGTATGAGTATGAGGGGTGAGGGTGAATATGAGGGGTGATGGTGGGTATGAGGGGTGAGGGTGGGTATGAGGGGTGAGTATGAGTGTGCGGGGGGCTCGGAATGCTTCAGAATGCTCTGATGCCATAACAACTACTGCTTCCACTTGACCAATCAAACAGTTCAATGCTCGTCTGCATGAATGCATGCTCCCTTCCTGTCTTCCACCGCCCCAGGCCTGATAAGGCACACAGGAAGTGCTACAGATGTAAAGCAATATGGGGATGGCTCCATCTGGTCTTCTACTACCAGTAATATGGGGATGGCTCCATCTGGCCTTCTACTACCAGTAATATAGGGATGGCTCCATCTGGCCTTCTACTACCAGTAATATGGGGATGACTCCATCTGGCCTTCTACTACCAGTAATATGGGGATGACTCCATCTGGTCTTCTACTACCAGTAATATAGGGATGGCTCCATCTGGCCTTCTACTACCAGTAATATGGGGATGGCTCCATCTGGCCTTCTACTACCAGTAATATGGGGATGGCTCCATCTGGCCTTCTACTACCAGTAATATGGGGATGGCTCCATCTGGCCTTCTACTACCAGTAATATGGGGATGGCTCCATCTGGTCTTCTACGTGAAGCCAGTTCCCACCATATTGGGATCAGGTGTGTGAGGGAGTGGAAGGTTGTTTGGGGAGCGGGCCGTAAGAGGGTGACAATGTACTCTGAGTTGAAAACAGCTGCTGGACAGATCTCTCTTCCTGGAACAGGCACTTGTGGGCTCACGCACATACTGGCACTCAGCCTACTTCCAATCCAATTACCAGTAAAACTAAGGGCATGGAAAGGACACACACTCACATACAACATACTGTTGTGTGTGTGTGTGTGTGTTTGTGATGCCAGAAGAGAGTCCGTTGGCTCAGAGGGGAAGGGCATTGCTGACCGATACTCTCCGTTCCCTCCTCTCTGCCAAGACCATTTGAGCCAACAGACATATACTCTCTCTCAAAAAAAAAACACACACACACACACACACACACACACACACACACACACACACACACACACACACACACACACACACACACACACACACACACACACACACCCTGAGAGCTTTAATGTGGCTGCACCCTGAGCCAAAACTGCTTCTAAGGGCATTCTCAGAGTAGGCCTGGTTCATAAACAACCCCCCTTAAAAACATTGGTGTAAAACAAGCTTATATCTTTGGTTCTGATAGGATACAACATCTGAACTAAGCTCATGAGGCATGAATTAGTTATATTCTTTAAAATGGGTACACACTGAGTATACCAAATATTAAGAACACCTTACTAATATTGAGTATCAGCCCTCCATTTTGCCCTCAGAACAGCCTCAATTCGTCGGGGCATAGACTCTACAAGGTGTTGAAAGCGTTCCACAGGGATGCTGGCCCATGTTGACTTCCCACGCTTATGTCAAGTTGGTTGGATGTTCGTTTATGTGGTGGACAATTCTTTGATACACATGGGAAACTGTTGATCATGAAAAACCCACTAGCGTTTCCAGTCTTGACACACTCAAACCGGTGTGCCTGGAACCTACTACCATACCCTGTTCTAAGGCACTTAAATCTTTTGTCTTGACCATTCCCCCTCTGAATGGCACACACACACACAATCCATGTCTCAATTATCTCAAGGCTTAAAAATCCTTCTTTAACTTGTCTCCTCCCCTTCATCTACACTGATTGGAAGTGGATTCAACAGGTGACATCAATAAGGTATCATAGCGTTTACCTGGATTCACCTGGTCAGTTTATGTCATTGTAAGAGCAGGTGTTCCTAATGTTTTGTACAATCAGTGAATATCATAAATACACACAGAACAAAAACACAAGTGTTGGCCCCATGTTTCCTGAGCTGAAATAAAAGATCCCAGGTCTTTGCCAAGATAATCCATCCTTCTAACAGGTGTGGCATATCAAGAAGCTGATTAAACGGATTGATAATTACACAGGTGCACCTTGTGCTGGGGACAATAAAAGGACACTCTAAAATGTGCAGTTTGTCACACAGCACAATGCCACAGATGTCTCAAGTTTTGAGAGAGCATGCAATTGGCATGCATACTGACTTGCCAGAGAATTCAATGTTCATGTCACTACCTTAAACTGCCTCCAATGTCGTTTTAGAGAATTTGTCCAACCGGCCTCACAAACAGCTTGTGTGGACGAGCGGTTTGCTGATGTCAATTTTGTGAACGGAGTGCCCCATGGTGGCAGTGGGGTTTTATTTGATCATTTTACCTTTAACTAGGCAAGTCAGTTAAGAACAAATTCTTATTTTCAATGACAGCCTAGGAACAGTGGGTTAAGTGCCTTGTTCAAGGGCAGAACGACAGATTTTTACCTTGTCAGCTCGGGGATTCAATCTTGCAACCTTTCGGTTACTAGTCCAACGCTTTAAACTCTAGACTAAATGCCGCCCGGGTTATGGTATAGCCAGGCATAAGTTACGGACAACAAACACAATCGATGGAAATTTGAATGCACAAAAATACCGTGTTGAGATCCTGAGGCCCATTGTGAGGCCCTTTATTTTATTAAGGTATCTGTGACCAACATAGCATATCTATAATCCCAGTCATGTGTAATCCATAGACTAGGGACTAATTAGTTAATGTATTTCCTTAAATGACCTGCAACTCAGTAAAGTCAATGAAATTGTTGTATATTGCGTTTATATTTTTGTTGAATATAAATCCAAAAATGGACGAGGCAACTAAGGATTCTAGTTTAGCCCTTTCCCCTAGGACCTATTCCCCTAACTCACTAGCCCCTTCCCCTAGCCCATACGTCTAGCTCCTTCCCCTAGCACTCTAGCCCATACGTCTAGCTCCTTCCCCTAGCACTCTAGCCCATACGTCTAGCTCCTTCCACTAGCACTCTAGCCCATACGTCTAGCCCCCTCCCCTAGCACTCTAAGCCCATACATCTACCCCTTATTCCCCTTATTCCCCTAGCACCTAACCTCCTAGCCCCCTCCTTTAGACCTTACTGTGTGCAGACATGAAGGAGCGGGTTGGGAGTGCTGAGTGCCCATGGCCCTGGCTCTACCCTCAGAGAGTGATTCATATTCTGAGTACTCTTCAGTCCTGCTCCAGTCTGGATGATGACTCATTCAAACTGATTCTATATGGGAGGTTGATATTCTGGGATCTCCTTTGAAAATGTGCTCTATATTTAAGATAGTAGTAGCTACTCACACATATATCGATCAGACTACGGGGTGCTCATACTATTTCATTCACAGCCTTCCCCTGGGCCTGGCTATTGATTCTACTTTTATTCACATTCAGAGTATGCCTTCTCGCCTCTGAATCAAACACATCTGCTGTAAAGTGAGTCTTATTGATGTTACACTAACCAAGCCTTTGTCCGACCGTGAGGTTTGCTCCACTCTGTGTGTGTGTGTGTGTGTGTGTGTGTGTGTGTGTGTGTGTGTGTGTGTGTGTGTGTGTGTGTGTGTGTGCGCGTGTGGTGAAGTTAGTTTGATCACGTGGAGCTGATTTACTCCATCTCTCAGTGACAGAAGGACCCCATGATCAAACCTCCTTTAGATATCTCTCTCTTTCCCTCTCTCGCTCCTTCTTTTAGAAGTCACAGGGGAGAGGGAGAAAGAGGAGGTAGAGAGAAAGTTCTTGAAAGTAGAGAGTGGAAGAATCTCTCGCTTTATTGGCATGGGAAACATACGTTAACATTTCCAAAGCAAGTGAATTAGATAATATACAAAAGTGAAATAAACAATAAAAATTAACAGTAAACATAACACACACAGAAGTTCCAAAAGAACTAAGACATTACAAATGTCATATTATGTAAATATATAGTGTTGTAACGATGCGCAAATAGTTAAAGTAAAAAAGGGAAAATAAATCAACATAAATATGGGTTGTATTTAAAATTGTGTTTGTTCTTCACTGGTTGCCCTTTTCTCGTGGCAACAGGTCACAAATCTTGCTGCTGTGATGACACACTGTGGAATTTCACCCAGTAGATATGGGAGTTTATCAAAATTGGGTTTGTCTTCAAATTCTTTGTGGATCTGTGTAATCTGAGGGAAATTTGTGTCTTTAATATGATCATACATTTGACAGGAGGTTAGGAAGTGCAGCTCAGTTTCCACCTCATTTTGTGGGCAGTCAGCACAGAGCTTGTCTTCTCTTGAGAGCCAGGTCTGCCTACAGCAGCAGGGCTATGCTCACTGAATCTGTACATAGTCAAAGCTTTCCTTAAGTTTAGGTCAGTCACAATGGTCAGGTATTCTGCCACTGTGTACTCTCTGTTTAAGGCCAAATATCATTCTAGTTTGCTCTGTTTTTTTGTTAATTCTTTCCAATGTGTCAAGTAATTATCTTTCTATTTTCTCATGATTTGGTTGGGTCTAATTGTGTTGCTGTCCTGGGGCTCTGTGGGGTGTGTTTGTGAACAGAGCCCCAGGACGAGCTTGCTTAGGGGACTCTTCTCCAGCTTCATATTTTATTTAACTCGTTAAGTCAGTTAAGAGCAAATTCTTATTTATAATGACAGCCTACCCTGGCCAAACCCAGATGACGCTGGGCCAATTGTGCACCACACTATGGGACTCCCAATCACGGGTGATTGTGATACAGCCTGGAATCGAACCAGGGTCTGTAGTGACGCATCTAGCACTGAGATGCAGTGCCTTAGACAGCTGCGCCACTCAACCCTCTGTAGGTGAAGGCTTTGTTATAGAAGGTTTGGGGATCTCTTCCTTTTAAGTGGTTGTAGAATTTAACGACTCTTTTCTGGATTTTGATAATAAGTGGTTATCGGCCTAATTCTGCTCTGCATGCATTATTCTCTCTCGCTCTCTCTTTCTCTCTTACACACACTCTCACATATCAGTGCTACAATTCACAACCACTTACAACAAATGAGCGGGTAGACCCTGGGTGTATGTGTGTGTGACCTTGCTGAGGTTGGCATTAAACTAAAGACCAGGGCTACCTGGTCACACAGAGCTATCATAGACAACGCTGATGCTACGGCAGGAGGCGGGAATAAGTACAAGAAGTCCTGCTATGACCTCCACAGAGTCATCAAATAATAACAATATAGGAATAAGGTGGAATCATAATACACAGGCTACGACACCCACTGCATGTGGGAGAGGCTACAGTTCATTACGGATTACAAAGAAAGACCCAACCGTGATCTGCCCGACGATGCCTCTCTACCAGACAAACTCAATGCATTTTATTCCGTCTTTGACAACAACAACATCAAGCCGGGTGTGAGGGCCGTCACCGACCCAGAGGACTGGGTGATCTCGCTCTCCGAGGCCAACGAGGGTCTTTAATCAGGTCAACACCCGCAAGGCTGCGGGCCCCGACTGTATTCTAGGGTGCGTTCTCAGAGCATGCACAGAACCACTGTCAGGCATATTCACTGTAATTTTCAACCTCTCCTGGTCCCAGTCTGTAATATCCACGTTTGAATTATAATTATCCCTGTTCCTAGGAACTCTAAGGATTCATGCCACAATGACTACCGCCCTGTAACTCACTTCTGTAATCATGAAGTGCTTTGAGACGCTGCTTAGGCACACATTAACCATCCCAGACACCCTGGACCCAGTCCAATTTGCATACTGCCCAAACAGATCCATAGACGACGCCATCTCAATAAGAATAACGAGGCTATATACTGGGGGCACCGGTACCGAGTCAGTGTGCAGGGGTACAGGCTAGTTGAGGTAATCTGTACATGTAGGTGGGGGCGAAGTTACTATGCATAGGTAACAAACACACAGCGAGTAGCAGCAACACAAGAGGGAAGGGGGGGGGGGGGGGTATTGTCAACGTAAATTGTTCAGTGGCGAGTTTTATGAATTGTTCAGCAGTCTGATGGTTTGGGGGTAGAAACAGTCTACAAATTGGGTGACTGGAGTCCCTGACAATTTTATGGGCTTTCCTCTGACACCGCCTATTATATAGGTCCTGGATGGCAGGAAGCTTGGCCCCAGTGATGTACTGGGCCGTTCGCATTACCCTCTGTAGTGCCTTACGATCAGATGCCGAGCAGTTGCCATACCAGGCAGTGATGCAACCAGTCAGGATGGTACAGCTGCAGAACCTCTTGAGGATCTGGGGGCCTGTGCCAAACCTCCTGAGGGGGAAAAGGTTTTGTTGTGCCCTCTTCACAACTGTCTTGGTATGTTTGGACCATGATAGTTTGTTGGTGGTGTGGACACCAAGGAACTTGAAATTCTCGACCCGCTCCACTACAGCCTCGTCGATGTTAATGGGGGCTTGTTTGGTCCACCTTTTCCAGTAGTCCATGATCAGCTCCTTTGTCTTGCTCACATTGAGGGAGAGGTTGTTGTCCTGGCACCACATTGCCAGTTCTCTGACCTCCTCCCTATAGGCTGTTTAATTGTTGTCGGTGATCAGGCCTACCATTGTTGTGCCGTCAGCAAACTTAATGATGGTGTTGGAGTCGTGTTTGGCCACGCAGTCATGGGTGAAGAGGGAATGCGGGAGGGAACTAAGTACACACCCCTGAGGGGCCCCAGTGTTAAAGATCAGCGTGGCAGACGTGTTGTTGCCCACTCTTACCACCTGGGGGCGGCACGTCACGAAGTCCAGGATCCAGTTGCAGAGGGAGGTGTTTAGTCTAAGAGTTCTTAGCTTAGTGATGAGCTTCGTGGGCACTATGGTGCTGAACGCTGAGCTGTAGTTGATGAACAGCATTCTCACATAGGTATTCCTTTTGTCCAGGTGAGAAAGGGCGGTGTGGAGTGCGATTGAGATTGTGTCATCTGTGGATCTGTTGGGGTGTTATGCAAATTGGAGTGGGTCTAGGGTATCCGGGAGGATGCTGTTGATGTGAGACATGACCAGCCTTTCAAAGCACTTCCTGGCTATCGAAGTAAGTGCCACAGGGCGGTAATCATTTAGACAGGTTACCTTTGCTTCCTTGGGCACAGGGACTATGGTGGTCTGCTTGAAACACGTAGGTATTACAGACTCCGTCAGGGAGAGGTTGAAAAGGTCAGTGAAGACACTTGACAGTTGGTCCGCGCATGACAACGTCATCGATGCACTTATGACTGAGGTGGTGTATTTCTCAGTGTCATTAGATGAATCGCGGAACATATTCCAGTCTGTGCTAGAAAAGCAGTCCTGTAATGTAGCATCCGCATCATCTGACCACTTCCGTATTGAGGGAGTCACTGGTACTTCCTGCTTTAGTTTTTGCTTGTAAGCAGGAATCAGGAGGATAGAATTGTGGTCAGATTTGACAAATGGAGGGCGTGGGAGAGCTTTGTATGCATCTTTGTGTGTGGAGTAAAGGTGGTCTAGGATTTTTTTTCCCTGATTGCACATGTGACATGCTGGTAAATATTAGGTAAAACTGATTTATGTTTGCCTGCATTAAAGTCCCCGTCCACTAGGGGCGCCACTTCTGACTCCTGAACATCTAAATCAAATCAAATTTCATTTGTCATATACACATGGTTAGTAGATGTTAATGCGAGTGTAGTGAAATGCTTGTAAAAAAAAAATTAAGAACAAATTCTTATTTTCAATGACGGCCTATGAACAGTGGGGTAACTGCCTTGTTCAGGGGCAGAACGACAGATTGTTACCTTGGGGATTCAATCTTGCAACCTTTCGGTTACTAGGCCAACGCCCTAACCACTAGGCTACCTGCTGCATCGATTCTACCTCCATCATCATTAAGTGATCGATAGACAATCTACCTCCATCACTCCAGCATCCCTGCACATGTAAATATGGTATTGGAACTGACTTTTTAAATATTTCCTGTATATGGTATGCTTACTTCATATATATCTATTGTGTTTTTAAATGTTTTTAATTTTAAGTAATACATTGTAATTGATTATTCCATTGTTGGGCTTTCCGTTGTTGGGGTTTACGAGAAAGACATTTAACTGTACTTGTGCATGTGCCATGAAAAAAATGAAACTTGAAACTTAAGTGATCGATAGAGAATTGAGGGACTTTGTCTTCATATTGTCTAAACTGTTTTGACTTTTTCTCCTCAATTTTGTGATATCAAATTGGTAGTTACATTCTTGTCCCACAACTGTGTGGTGTCTTTGGCATCTTTAAAACTGAAGACTTATTTTTCAAATAGCTCTCTGTAATTATTATTACGCGATTAGACTGATTATTCATGTAACTGTAATTAACTAGGAAGGCGGGGCACCAAGGAAAATATTCAGATTACAAAGTTTTAATTTTCCTAATATAACTTTCAGATATTTTAATATCCGATCAATTAGTCTTCGAATTAATGAATTATTATTTACCTCATGTTAGTCTCATTCCAAACGTCGTAAATTGTTGGTTATCTGCACAAACCCAGTCTTCACTATGAGTCATACATACATCAATTGTCTTAAAATCGTTTATTTACTAACTAAGTAATTCACAGAAATGCATAAACAAACAAACAAAGTAGATATGGTTACAAAGAAATGATAGCGGAATATGCCCTAGTGGGCTAAACCATCATGGCAGCTTGTTAGACAAAAGGGGAGTAGGGGTCAGCTGAGAAGGCACTACAGAGTTGATAATTATAACAATTGAAATGCTAATCCTTTGCACATGAACGCTCACTCATTCTGGAATAATTGCAATCAATATATATATATATATATTTATGGTCAGTGAGTCGTCGGGATCTCTGTTGAAAAGTTTGTTTTTGTTGGAGAGTTTTTCCTCTCTCTCTGTTGTGGTTAGAATGGATAGTTCAGAGTGACATTCATTCATGTCGTTATAGGCTAGATGTTTCGGCGGTTGTCGGTCTTCGCGTTCAATGACACCGAATTCCTAGCTGCAGACTAGTAATTAATATCAAAGACTTGTTCTTATTCTGTCGGTATCGATAGTCTAAGAGTTTAACCATGTGGTATGGTTAAAAGATTCATCAATCTACTCAAACCTTAGCTTATACTCAGGTTTATGGTCTCTGCTCAAACCTTGGCCCTCTTGTGGTAAGCTGGTCTGCAACCTTTAGCCATCTCGTAATTGAGGTAAGCTCGGTCTGGTGATAGAAAACCCAGGCGGGAGTTTTATTCGGGACATAGAAAAAGGCTGTCTAATGACAGGTCCTGTCTGTGCCCCTGGGGGCGTGCCAATGACTTAGTGAAACTTTTTAGGGAATTTCCTTCATTAAACAGTCCAAAATCACATTACACAATTTCACAAACAGTATCATCCTAACTCATTCATCTTATACAACAATTAGATGTAAGCCTCATAACTGAGGCTATTGTATAAACAGTGTTATGATAATGTGGCTGTATTGTCTCCCATGAGTTTCACAAACTTGTACCAAACGGACCAGTTCGTAGCTGGAATCTTCACCAATCTATTATACCTTCTCAAGAACATAAATGTCGTTCTGTTCTCCAGTTCTGTGAGGTGGAAGAAATTAATTTGTTCTCTCTATGAAACTCACTCTGTCTCTATACTGTGGCCATGAGGAGATAATCTCCTCCAGGAATTTACGACCTCTCTGACCACATCAGCCTGGTTGTAGGAGACAGAGAGAGATTGTGCCGAGGTAGGGAGATGGTGCTCGCTGTGTCCAAAGAGGGCAACGTCATGACAACTGCAAGTCCCGTACGGACTCGGGAGAGGCGAAGGTTGAGAGCCATGAGTCCTCCGAAACATGACTCTTCCAAGCTGCACTGCTTCTTGACACACTGGTCATTTAAGCCAGCCGCACCAATGTGTCGGAGGAAATACTGTACAACTTGCGACTGACGTCAGCGTGCATGACTGGCAAGCGGTACCGGAGCGCCAATTCTAGGTCCAAAAGCCTTCTCAATAGCTTCTAACCCCAAGCCATAAGACTGCTGAACATCTAATCAAATGGCTACTCAGACTATTTGCATTGCCCCCACCCCCCTATTTTACGCTACTCTGTTTATTATCTATGCATAGTCACTTTAACTCTACCTAGCTGTACATATTAGCTCAAATAACCGGTGCCCCTGCACATTGACTCTCTACCCCCTGTATATAGCCTCGCTGTCACGGCTGTTAGAAGGAGAGGACCAAGGTGCAGCGTGGTGAGCGTACATTTTATTTTATTGATCAAAATGACGCCAAACAAAACAATAAACACTACAAAAACAAACCGTGAAGCTCAAAGGCTATGTGCCCTAAACAAAGTCAACTTCCCACAAAGACAGGTGGGAAAAGGGCTACCTAAGTATGGTTCCCAATCAGAGACAACGATAGACAGCTGTCGCTGATTGAGAACCATACCCGGCCAAAACATAGAAATACAAAATCATAGATAACAAAACATAGAATTGCCCACCCCAAATCACACCCTGACCAAACCAAATAGAGACATTAAAAGGCTCTCTAAGGTCAGGGCGTGACACTCGCTATTGTTATTTTACTACTGCTCTTTAATTATTTGTTATTCTTATTTCTTACTTATCTATTTTTTACTTAACACATACTTTCTTAAAATGACATTGTTGGTTAAGGGCTTGTCAGTAAGCATTTCACTGTAAGGTCAACATCTGTTGTATTCGGCGCATGTGACAAATAAAATTTGATGTATTTTCTAATCAGAGGAGTGAATATTGAAATGCTTGATAGAAAATGTGGATATCTGTGGGGACATTCAGGTCATGGCAACCGGTGTGTGCTGAGAGAGATGAGGGAAAGGGGAGATACCTAGTCAGTTGTACAAGTGAACACATTCAACTGAAATGTGTCTTCCGCACTTAATCAACCCTCTGAATCAGAGAGGTGTGGGGTCTGCCTCAATAGACATCCACCTCAACAAGGGCAGAATGGTAATGTTTGAGATGTGAGCCTAATTCCGTGCCACAGGGAAGGAATCTGTTTTTCCTGAATCCAATAACAGTGATCCAAGGGGCTTGGGAATGTTTACAACGCATACTGCTTCATCCTGTTACCGCTCTCTTTGTTTCTTTCTCTGTCACACACACACACACACACACACACACACACACACACACACACACACACACACACACACACACACACACACACACACACACACACACACACACACACACACACACACACACACACACACACACACACACACACACACACACACACACACACACACACACACACACACACACACACACACACACACACACTTTACTACCTTGTATTCTATGTTCACTGTGAGATGGTACACTGATATTTTATTCCCAAAACAGACATGAGAGGGACTGTGAGGACAGCGATCTGATTTTCTGAAGAGTCTACCGTCTGTCACATGGAAGGTCAATCAAAGGTCACTGGAATCAAAACAAACATGATTTGTTTTAATAGGCAATTACATATACACACACACACACACACACACACACAGAGAGAGAGAGAGAGAGAGAGAGAGCTCTAACACAGTGAGTCTCAAGTTGACACACAACAGGAAGTTGACAAATCATCTGAAAAAGCTATGGTTTATTCAAAGCATAATCTCTAAAAGTGAATATAAATCTGTTATTACAACCTGGCTACATTGGTATGTACAGTTGATATATCTCTATTAATCTAATATTCAAACACATTACAGAAGGATCACAATACAACATTCATTAGATAAATACAACAAAATGTTGAGGTGGTTACATGATGGTCTGTGTTGCAATTCATTTAAACACCATATTTAAGATGAAAGTGAATAAAAAACAAGACACGTTGTCCGTTATAAAAGCAGCAGTCCATGGATATTTGACTACCAGCTGTAACACACTGAGAACATAATGTACCGTGAACATAACACCAGCGCCACAAGAAATAATTAACAGATTATTACCACAATACTAAGAAGAGATACAGTCCACTGTTGAGTGGACAGAGAATGGACGGGCAGGGGAGAACTGTCCTGGTGGACTGGCAGGGAAGTACTGTACTGTACTGGTGGACTGGCAGGGAAGTACTGTACTGGTGGACTGGCAGGGAAGTACTGTACTGGTGGACTGGCAGGGAAGTACTGTACTGGTGGACTGGCAGGGAAGTACTGTACTGGTGGACTGGCAGGGAAGTACTGTACTGGTGGACTGGCAGGGAAGAACTGTACTGTACTGGTGGACTGGCAGGGAAGTACTGTACTGTACTGGTGGACTGGCAGGGAAGTACTGTACTGTACTGGTGGACGGGCAGGGGAGAACTGTCCTGGTGGACTGGCAGGGAAGTACTGTACTGTACTGGTGGACTGGCAGGGAAGTACTGTACTGGTGGACTGGCAGGGAAGAACTGTACTGGTGGACTGGCAGGGAAGTACTGTACTGGTGGACTGGCAGGGAAGAACTGTACTGTACTGGTGGACTGGCAGGGAAGTACTGTACTGGTGGACTGGCAGGGAAGTACTGTACTGGTGGACTGGCAGGGAAGAACTGTACTGTACTGGTGGACTGGCAGGGAAGTACTGTACTGTACTGGTGGACTGGCAGGGAAGTACTGTACTGGTGGACTGGCAGGGAAGTACTGTACTGGTGGACTGGCAGGGGAGAACTGTCCTGGTGGACTGGCAGGGAAGTACTGTACTGTACTGGTGGACTGGCAGGGAAGTACTGTACTGGTGGACTGGCAGGGAAGTACTGTACTGGTGGACTGGCAGGGAAGTACTGTACTGGTGGACTGGCAGGGAAGTACTGTACTGTACTGGTGGACTGGCAGGGAAGTACTGTACTGGTGGACTGGCAGGGAAGTACTGTACTGGTGGACGGGCAGGGGAGAACTGTCCTGGTGGACTGGCAGGGAAGTACTGTACTGTACTGGTGGACTGGCAGGGAAGTACTGTACTGGTGGACTGGCAGGGAAGTACTGTACTGGTGGACTGGCAGGGAAGAACTGTACTGTACTGGTGGACTGGCAGGGAAGTACTGTACTGGTGGACTGGCAGGGAAGTACTGTACTGGTGGACTGGCAGGGAAGTACTGTACTGTACTGGTGGACTGGCAGGGAAGTACTGTACTGTACTGGTGGACTGGCAGGGAAGAACTGTACTGGTGGACTGGCAGGGAAGTACTGTACTGGTGGACTGGCAGGGAAGTACTGTACTGGTGGACTGGCAGGGAAGTACTGTACTGTACTGGTGGACTGGCAGGGAAGAACTGTACTGGTGGACTGGCAGGGAAGTACTGTACTGGTGGACTGGCAGGGAAGTACTGTACTGGTGGACTGGCAGGGAAGTACTGTACTGTACTGGTGGACTGGCAGGGAAGTACTGTACTGGTGGACTGGCAGGGAAGAACTGTACTGGTGGACTGGCAGGGAAGTACTGTACTGGTGGACTGGCAGGGAAGTACTGTACTGGTGGACTGGCAGGGAAGTACTGTACTGTACTGGTGGACTGGCAGGGAAGAACTGTACTGGTGGACTGGCAGGGAAGTACTGTACTGGTGGACTGGCAGGGAAGTACTGTACTGGTGGACTGGCAGGGAAGTACTGTACTGTACTGGTGGACTGGCAGGGAAGTACTGTACTGGTGGACTGGCAGGGAAGTACTGTACTGTACTGGTGGACTGGCAGGGAAGTACTGTACTGGTGGACTGGCAGGGAAGTACTGTACTGGTGGACTGGCAGGGAAGTACTGTCCTGACAGAGAATGGACAGGCAGGGTAGTACTCTACTGTGTTACAGACTACAGAAGCCTTGTAAATGTGATTGGTTAAATGTGGGAAACATGGGAGTTGTAGTCAGGGAAGAAGAGACAACAGAGAAAGAAAGAGAGAGATGCAGAGGAAGAGGGGATGGATAAAGGGAGAGAGAAATAAAGAGAGAAAGAAGGACGGATATATGGGGGCGAATCATTTAAATGAAGTAGCTAACCCAGAGCCGCGAAGTGTGTGTGTCTTCCTTAGCTCTGTCTCCATGGTTACAGAGACGGCGACAAGGCTCCGAGTCGCCTTGAGGGTGACCTTGTCTCTGATAAAAACCCACAGGCACAAATAAACACACACTTACACAAACACACACAGCACAGGAGGCTGCTGAGAGGAGGACGGCTCATCATAATGGCTGGAATGGAGTGAATGGAATAGAATGGAATGGAGTGAATGGAATAGAATGGAATGGAGTGAATGGAATAGAATGGAATGGAATGGAATGGAGTGAATGGAATGGAATGGAGTGAATGGAATGGAGTGAATGGAATGGAGTGAATGGAATAGAATGGAATGGAATGGAGTGAATGGAATGGAATGGAGTGAATGGAATGGAGTGAATGGAATAGAATGGAATGGAGTGAAGGGAATGGAATGGAGTGAATGGAATGGAATGGAGTGAATGGAATGGAGTGAATAGAATGGAATGGAATGGAGTGAATGGAATGGAATGGAGTGAATAGAATGGAATGGAGTGAATGGAATGGAGTGAATAGAATGGAATGGAGTGAATGGAATGGAATGGAATGGAGTGAATGGAATATAATGGAATGGAATGGAATGGAGTGAATGGAATATAATGGAATGGAATGGAATGGAGTGAATGGAATATAATGGAATGGAATGGAGTGAATGGAATGAAATGGAGTGAATGGAATGGAGTGAATGGAATAG